>NC_050589.1:23554204-23854204 GCF_013368585.1 Megalops cyprinoides
ATTCACACTTCTAAGGTCGAGCAGACCCTCTGAGGGGCTTTGGGAGAGCTATAACTGCGCCCTAAATATAACACAGATCCTTCCAAGATTTTCAAAGGAAAATAGCTACGAATTCACAACCTGAAAAAGTCAACCAACCCCTAGCACTTAAAAAAATATTTGTACTCTCTTCCTTCTAGGGCCTGTCAAAATTATCACTCTTCCCATTTTTTTCCCTTTATCATTTCTCCAAGGGTTGTGTTGCAAATTGTTCCTATGGTGAAGAACGGCAACAGATGCCAGGTGTCAACATTTCAATCCTTCAAACACTTTTGTTGTACTCTATGCAAAACAACACACCCACTTGTGGCACGCTACAGATGCCTCATAACATCGAAGTCTTCTCACAGACCTGGTATCAGGCGTAACACCGGCTGGTGGACAAGTCAGTGAATTTGGCAAAGTCTTCTGTTTCAATCAATTGTATAACTGTAAACCTAAGATATAGAGATGCATAATACAGACAAAAATAAACTTAGAGCTTGAAGCATTTTTTTCTCCCCTTAGTTTGTACACCATCAGTAAAAAGCTGTTACAGAAAGAAGTGACTAAATATGTAGAGCGCCACTTTGCCACTTTACAGACCACATTCACCGCCCACCGTGCCCCAGATGCAGGGCTACATCGCAGGGATAAAAGCAGCACATTGCACACACGCTTCAGCTTTATTGATTTCCTTCATCACAGACAACATCCTCCCTAAGACATACAGAGGCCTGCAGATTGATTGCTCCTGGTTCCGGCTCACAGTCCTGGGTCTGAGCACACAGCAAGAGTGCGTGCAGGTAATTCCAGGCTCTGACGTCAGAGAAAACTAGACGCAGGTGGTGATAAACATGTTTGGGTTTTTTAAAACCATTTAAGGCTTTCTGCACACTAGGGGTTGAAAACAGGAGGTGAACATAAAGTAACTTTTCGAGGCCTGGGCTCCAAATCTCATTACTTCTGAAACACCCTTAAGAAAAAATAAAGTTGCAAAAGGTTACATTAAATGATTTAGCTGCTGAGTCAACTCCCTTGTTGATAGGTTACTTTTCTTTACTTCTTGTCTATTTATACCAGATATTTGCATAGGTAATTTAAGTTAACACCTTTGTGGAAGTGCAGCTTCATACAGAGGAGTAAATAGATATTTCCAGTTAAAGTTTCCAGGTAATTAAAATCCAAATTATTCCAATCAAATCCCAGGCCTTACTAGTTAAAGTATATCCTCTCAGGATGTTGTGGGCACCACACACTGATCTAAGGCACACTTTTATCCCAACTGACTGAGCACCCTTTTTGTTCAAATAGTCTTTCCTCCAAAAGGATAAATTTGTAATCTCTCCTAAAAATTGGCAAATTGGTATATGAGGATCTATTATAACATTTAGAAGGTTTGGCAAACCTTTTGCGTACTTTGGGGAACCCCCATTTGTTGTTGTAGCCTTCCCCTGTTCAAAATCAAAACTGTCATTTTCAGTCAATTTCATGTAAATCCTTTTAACCTGGCTCACGCACTTCACTTATTCTCATTAACTCCACTTAACCACACATCAGGTCTGGACTTCAGGTCTGAGCACACTGCGGTTTGTC
Source organism: Megalops cyprinoides (assembly GCF_013368585.1). Taxonomy (NCBI): domain Eukaryota; kingdom Metazoa; phylum Chordata; class Actinopteri; order Elopiformes; family Megalopidae; genus Megalops; species Megalops cyprinoides. Next base: position 23,555,819 of record NC_050589.1, read on the forward strand.
ACTTGTAAAGCAACATATGCAACATCAGAGTTTTCCAAACACTTCTGAGCCGGTGGCAGGATGTGCTCACCCGTCAAAGTCACTGACTGGGACCTGACCCCGCCCTCAGAATGTCACTCATGCCAGGCAGCTGCAGACGTGACCACTGACCTCATCAGCACCCTGTCAAATGAGGGAGCAGGAAGTGTCATTCTGTGCTTTAATTCAATCACTTTTCTCCAGCGTTGTCACAAAACATTTCATCTGCCTCCCAGCAAAAAGATAACACCCTTTTTTTTACATTTCACAAAGCGGTGTTTCCTCTCCTTTCCCATTCATTTCTTTGTACATGTGGATTTCAGTACTTTAAATGTGAAACGATTTTACTGCAGTTTTTCAAGACTGTGTGTCCCCAGGACAGCTGAATGAAAATTCTATCAGTTAAAGCTGCACTTTAAATTAAAACTCCAACCATGTAGATACCAATGACTAGATAGAGAATGTTACTTCTTGCTTGCAGGTGAGGCTGATATCCTTTCATAAGAAGCTTCACTACAACCAAATAGAATACAAAGCTGATGCAAGAAGTCCAAACAACTGCACTCTGCTTGAGCCAAAATTCCTCTGTACAAAACAAAATAGTGTACTGATTCACTCGGCACAGCATCCGTTCTGTCTCATCAACTCCTGTTCATTCAAAAGATGGTTTATTCACCTCGATCATTACAGCAGGACACTTGAAGCCTTAAAGACAACATGCATCAGACTAGGTTCACTGCCTTTCAAAAAAGGCAAAGTTTGGTGGGAGCTGGTCTCTATCTGTTAAAGAGACGAATAATTCTAATAAATCAAAGCTTAACAATAAAAGATAAGTATACTGCATTAAAAACACTGCAACAACTGCAACAGCTGAACACGTGTTGGGAATTTTTGTCTTAAAAAAATTCTTGTCTTTTTTGTTTTCTGTATGGAATTGTAAGTTGTGTAGCTTGTTGTGGCATGGATAGCATGAAATGTAACAATATCCTTTTCTGCATTTCACGTGAATTATTGCCTCAGACTGCTGACTGAGATCAGTATGGGTATCCTCACTGGTCTAGCTTTATTGAATATGCACTCTTTTACCTAGGCATCTGGACTGAGAGAGAAGAGTGTTCACTCTGTAGATGCAGCACAAACTCACCTCAGTGGACTTGACTCCTCCACAGACCCCCGAAGCTCCCAGTGACTTCCCCACACCTCCTCAGCAGCAGTCAGGTGTCAGACAATTTCTGCTATCAGCTGGCGGGCATAGCCAAATACACATACACACACATACACACACACACACACATACACACACACACACGCACAGTGGTAGTGGCAGTGACATGGCCAGAGGGGCAGTGGGAGAAACATGGCTGAGTGGTTTAAGGATTATGGTGGCAGTGGCCACTGCAAGACCCTTCATAAGGCTGGCTGTTTGTCTAGCTGCAGTTCATTCCTCACCTGTACCACACAGAACCCTGGTGTTCTTGCGTAATAGAGAGGACTCTGTAACCAGTGACACTAAGCATTTGGTTGTAAAGGCAACTCTCGTGCAAAAAGGTGGGAAACGGTAGTGAACGTACAAAGCAGCACAGCCACAATACAGCACATGTTATTTCATTGTATTAGAAACATATAGTGTGGTCTCTTTTTCAGTTGATTTTGTGTTAGCATTCTTGTTCAGCCTTTATGTCTGAATTCCATAATTCTGTCTGCTTTCTCCACAGTGCCAATTACTTAGAAAGACACACTAAGGGTGTGAATCATAGTGATTGACACTGTAAAAAAGAGTCAGCAATAATTGCACCTCTAATCATTACTGACAGTACATATACTGTTGTCTCTATCTAGAAATGCTCTATCATGTCCAATAAATGGAAATCAGTTATTCACTTATTCTTATGAACTTATTCAGTTCAGAATGGAACTGAATCAATGAGTCAATGAACAAACAGAACTAAATTTCATTTAAATATCTTGCTGTACTAAATAAGAATCTACATTTTAGTTTTCAACACTGTAATGAATTGTTCCATTACTTTTACTTTGACATGCCTAAAACAATATGTGGAGCATCATTACTGTCTGTTTGATAAGGCTACCACTTAATAGTCCTTTAAATTAGCACAAAAAACCTGCTGACTAATTGTTATGATTTCCTTGATTTGGCGGGTCTGTTCTTAAGCCTGTACTTTGTTGTTTGCGGGGAAAAACAACAGTATGCATTTAATTATAACCTGGTGTCTGCACCCACAGACTCCGATCACTTATACTGGCAGAGTGCTTCCTAGAAAAAGATCCAAGACACGAGTCAGGTTCTTTGAGAGAGTATCTGTTCTATCACTTTGTATTCTAGGAGCAGCTGCATTCACGCATCTCCTCAGCACCAACAGCTATTTATTTTATTTTATTTTTATAAAGAGATAAACTTTCAAATGCCTTTCAAATGCATTCCCAACGAGCAGAAGAATAATGTTCTGGAGCACTGTGTGGCAATTACATAGCACATATCCCCATGATAAAGAGTTGAATAAATAGACACCAAAAATTGCATTACAGTTTGAGAGGAGGAGAAAAGCTGTAGCTGATCATGAGTAAGTATTGTGTAACAGGACAAGTCTTTGTAAGAATGATGAAGGTGCTGGGTGCTAAAACTGTGTGAGTGTTTATTTTTCCCATAGGGCGATTGATGAAAGAGAGGGATATGAGGGAATAAAGAAATCCAGGAACATGGAAGCTATGTCAAAGCCTGGATGACTCACTGGGTAAGATTTTGTTCCCATCTCTGCTGCTAACAACCATTAGCCCAGCCCACCTCTGTAGTGCTGACGTCACAGTAGACAGGGGATGGTTGTGACTCACCTAGACCTCAAACAAGGTCCCCAAGTCTGCTGGATAAATTTTAAGAGGCTGAAGACAAAAAGCAGCAGATGTGAAGAACAGCAAGGAGCGAAAACAGGGATTGTGAGGTGAACATAAGATGCAACAGGGAGGTGGGGCTTGTGAGGCAAATGTGGGCTGTCACCAGTTGAGAGGTGGGGCTGGAGAAATCACCATCAACTGCAGTATGGAGGCGGGCCTAATGTGTGACACAGAAGACAGGCAGGGAGCTTGGGAAGTTGACAGAAAAGTTGTAGGGTTATGGATCAACTATACATAAAGAGATGGCGTGAAAGCTAACCCCAGCTGCTTGTTGCAAAGATAGCCTCTGCTCTGCATGGCAGTTGAATAAGTGGTGCTCGTAGCTATTTTTATTAGTGGGTGAAATAGAAATGAAGGAGATACCAGCATACAGACACTCCCATAATTCCATGTACTCATGAATTCATTATCGTGCTCATTAGAATCTTTGATTTTTTTTACTTCCAACAGATAAGAAGTATTTACTGGATAACAAAGCAGTTTCATATCCTTGTTTATACTACAATTTGATATTTGCTCAATGAAAATCAACAAACTGCAACTTTTTCCTGGCTAAGGAAGTGTGTTTAATTGGTCCCTGAGTGTAGTAGCTCTTGATGTTCCTTAATTATGGTTTCTGAAATCCTGACCCTCTGTAACAGCAGGCTGCTGATAGCCTGTCTCTTGCAGGTCAAAGCTCCACAGGTTTTAATTGCATTCCTGGCGCTACTCTTGTTCAACGCGACAACAACCATATTCTTCTTCACAGGGGAACCCAGCATTCTAAGAGGGGCTGCTGACATTTACTTTGATAATTAATGTAATTAATCACAGATTTTTATCAAAATTACCTGTCTTTACAAATGGGAGTCATAAATGAAGGATTAAGCACAAAAGCTGAGAAAATCTGCATACAACATAAACACAACAGCTGTGATCACATCTTTTCCACTACGTGAAATTCAGCACAGTGCCCCACAGAGTGGGTAAATGATAGAGTTTAAATAATTTGTGGGGGGAGGGATGCATGAGGATAAATGAGGGATGAGACAATGTGCATTGGGGAGGCTGGGAACAGAGAGACCTTCGATACTTTGATATCCAGGCGCATCTCTCTTCTCACTCACCCCAGCATCCGTCTCCCCTCAGGGTGATTTACGTGCATGAATATTGATAAAATAACACTCACTGATGTCCCGGAGTCTTTGCATCATGTAGCTCAGACTGCCTTAATGTGTGCATTATAGTAAGACATGGTGAGACCAACGATTCCAGTACAGACCTGGTGAGCATATGATATTCTTGCAGTGTTTCTATGACATCGTAGCAATCATATCATTCAAATCATATCACATACCATTGTTACATGCTAATGCAAGTCTTATAATTTCATCATACACAGTCTATTCCTCATGCCAGTTTGGAGCCACACAAGTTTGAAACATATGTTTCTTTCTCAGTATCACACTGCCAAATCATGCTGGTCATCTGGTCACTAGTGCTGACACATGAATTCAGACAGCAGGCCACTGGGAGAGTTTTAATATTTTTAATTTGCATCTGAGGATAGACCACTGAGGGGAAACACAGGATTGCTGGAAAATGATGTAAAGTAAGCTAATCCTGGATTAGTATTCGGGAGCAGAATGTACCTGGAGTGGAGTTAACATCAGCGAAATGGAGAAAATTACCATTGTATATCCACTTTTTATGCAACCAGAATATCACTATTTTAGCTGACAAAGCCGAATAGAATATATAGAATGTACCAAAAAACAAACCCACCACTTCATACTTTTCAGTTTTAAATAGGATACAATGATGCAGAAGAGGAAATGTTCAAAATATTACACATGTAAAATGTGTCAAAATGCATTCATGTAGTTTAGCAAGAATCCCTAAGTGCAGGATTTTTTTCAACTTTGGTATAATTATGTTTTGGTATACTTGATGTATTTAGGTATACTTAATTATATATCAGTGATACAGAAATAAATCATTTATTTCATTTATGGTTTGACCTTATCAAAACCTCTGTACAAACGTGAATGTCAAGACATATATTTCTGTCAGTTCCTTTATAGATGTCATTCACCTCCCACCGAGAAATCTAATCAATTAACTCTCTGGCAGGCATGACCCTACTCATTTTTCCTGTAATTTTACTCCATGAATGAGATCAAGAGATCATTGGATCTGTTTTCAATCTGACTGGTTGGTAGATTTATGCCTGGTGATATTGGGGTACAATGTATCTCAATATACACACAGTAATAACAAAGACAGGATTTTTACACTTTCTTTAACACTTTTCAAGTTCTGTCAACATTGCACCATTCCATACAAAATGGAAACAACCTCACATCAATTACCTGCCATTGCTTTGATGTGAATGCTCTAGAAAACAAATGCTGGTATTTCATTTCACCAGTTTTACAGCACACCAGTTTAACAGCATATGTCAGTATCCACTGGCATATGCCGTTAAATTGGTTATTGAATGGAAACTGAACAAGCCTTCAAATACCTTGTTCACTGGTGTGAATTGAATCCTAACAGGCAGTGGCAATATTTCAATACTATTTTATTTATTTATTTATTTATTTATTTATTTTATTGAAAGGCACATCTCCAGTAGGCATCACTCTCACAAACAGCAACATTAATATTACGGTTGATATGGCCAAAGTGCACAAGTTAGGATCACAGTAACTCAGCAATCAGATCATCACACACACACACACACACACACAAATGCCATAAAATGTTATACAGCACACATACAGAAATAAAACATATCTCCTGGTTTAATTCTCTCCAGGTCATACTATAGACTGAACCCGTGGGTTTTGAGGTGAGATGTTTTAACATGCATGGAGACTGGGTAGTGGTGACTTGCTGTATTAAACATGATAGCACACTTAGACAATGAATTATTTTATCACAGAGCCATCTTTAAAGTGGTCTTGAAATGATTGGATTGACTGTAAGGAATCTTCTTGCAGTAATCAAAAGGCTTCTGGGATGTAATGAATCCAGTTTTTCCCTCAAAATTAAAACAAGGTTTTTATAAATCCAGAACACTCTAAAGCTGATTTGTGTTAGCCATACATTGACTCCTATTCACTAAGACGTGGAGTACTTAGTTTGTTTATTTACTCCTACTCAGGAGTATTTACTCCTACTCAGATGGACGTTCACAGTAGCCTACGGATTATATCACAAGCTTTTATGAAAATAGTGGCAGTGTGTGGATCAGCTGCATCTACCTGCACTCCGTTGAGCATCTTGATTTGTTTCCCAAAGCAAATATATTATATTTGAATGTCTTTGACTGCCAGGTAAAAATATAACTTCTATTCGTCATAAACAAAACGTTCCGTTCGCAATAAAGGCACGCCAGTAACAAATCCAGTTACTGAGATCCCTGCGGTGCTAATATGGTGTTATATGGGTTATTTATTTATCAAGATCTCAATATCTAAACAAAAAAAATCTCACTTACTGAAACTATTTTACAAACGGGTTGAGTATATTTCCCTTTCTTCGTATCCTCAAGTGTGTGGTTTCAATTCTGAATTAAGTTGCGCCATCAAACAAATTTCTGACAAACATTTCTCGTGGAAATAGAGGCCGAACAGCGACATCTATAGTATATGGGGGAAACGACACGCATTCAGCCTGCGAAAGCGTGACATCAATGAAACGAAGATGCCACCCAAATTACTACGGGATCGTTGGCATGACGGTGATGTGCCGCAACTATAAATGAAGAGAAGCTACATATCGGCATCTAACTTCAAACCCGATCTGGACAGGGCAGCGCCCGTGATTCTGCACTCAGCACCAAACAGCAAACTTTCTTTGCAGCCATCGCAAAATATTACTGAAATATTAGTCATTTTAGAAAGGTGCGCAAATACAGCTGCACTTCACCAAGTTGAGCATTTTAAAGGTAAGTTTGATCTGTGTTTTATTTCCATATTTTTTATCTTGATATTTATTACATCTAATAAAACCAAAGAGCAGCTTTAGAACATTTTAAAACGTTATAATTATAAAATCATATCCCAAATGCACTGTACTAAGAAATATTTTAATTTTTAAAAAGCCGTTTAAAATAATATGCACTTACAAGTGGATCTATCATGATTGCTTCTATTTATCCATACCTTGTTTGTTATAATACAGCGTGATTCTATCTAAAGTTTTATCTTTCTTCAGCTATTTACCCACCTCGCCATGAAGCCCGCTTACCTGATCCTCCTCGTGTCTTTGACGGTTTGCAACCTCACCATGAATCTAGGACAGAGCATCCCTGATGAGGAGAACATGGAGAACAGAGTGGCTTTGGATGAAATGCTACAGAGAGCGGACAGTCTTTTACTCAGATCTATACTGAAGAAGATAGGGGACGATGACAGTGGGAATGGTATGTTCTCGTCCACGACTTTAACTTATTATTTTTATTATTTTTTATGCTTAGAGGTGGATAGAGGTGTGGACCTGGAAAGTTACTTTGAAGTTAGTCTAAACATACATTAAATTAGCTTTGAATTTAAGACGGTAGCCATCTAAATATTAAAAATGGACTAGCCTACGTTTTGCACTTTTCTGAAGACTATTGAGACATTAACAATGATTTCCTTCGCTCTGTAATATGTTCTCAATTCATATCAGGGAATATAGTACCAAATTACTTAACTCAGACAACATGCAAATAGCACTTCAGTGCGCGTGCAATAGGCCAATTAATCCACCGTCTGACATCATCTTAATTAAAGTAAAAATGTGTGTTCATTGGTCCAGACAAAGTTGTGAAAGTTGCGAGGAAATTTCCAATAGAAACGTTTTAAAAGCGAAATACATTACATTGCATAACGGTAAATAAAATATTTGGCTCAGTTTATCCGCAAATATTCCCAGTTACTCAGAGTTGTCATTTTAATCGGATTGATAAATTCTAATCCCATTAGTTTTTTGGACATTTGGACAACATGGGAAGCTGAATCAAATGTTGCAAAAATGCATTCTGTCAGCCTCTAGTCTATGAAACAATGAGTTTAAAATTATGAATGATTTATAAAGTGGTATCACATGTCAAATATACTGAAAACAAGATTTTCAAAATGCTTAGTTCTGACAAACGTCTTCTGGTTTCTCCCTTGTGTTCAGCGTATTCACATTAATTTTCATTCTTTTTAGAACTATTCTCCTCTCAACAGGAGTGGGTCTCTAAAAGGCAGCATCCGGGAAAGAGATATCAAGAAGATATAGAAAAGCGGCAACATCCAGGAAAACGAGAGGAGGGCGAGGACCAGGATTACTCCGATCTCCAGAAAAGGCAGCATCCTGGAAAGCGGGAGGATGAGATGGACAGTTTCGTGGAGCTGCAAAGGAGGCAGCACCCGGGTAAGCGTACCGCACTGGACCAGTTACCAGACAGCTCTGGCTCTCAGACGGCGTACCTGATAGAGCTTTCCAAAAGGCAGCACCCAGGTAAACGTTACCTGATGTACGACAAACGTCAGCATCCGGGCAGGCGCGAGCTGGGGGAGGAAACGGACTCAGGTGAGCTGCCGGACTTGGAGAAGCGTCAGCACCCAGGAAAACGGTTTTTGGATAACACAAGCCCCGATTACACCTTCAGCGCCCCCTGTGACATCAAGGATCCCGTGAGCTGCAGCAAAGCTAGCTTGTTGCTCGAGCTGCTGGACAACGCGACGAAGAGTCGAGCTGAAGAGAAGAGACAACATCCAGGCAAAAGGTTCGCTTTCGATGAAGATTTGACAGAACAGGAATAAACGCACCGAGGGGTTAATAAATTACACTAATGTAAAGACCCGAATCTCAATATCTCAATCACTATAATAAAGATTATTTAATTATTGTTTATTAATTAATGTATTTATTGCCCTTTCTTGCGGGCCACTTGAGTTAAGGTAGTTTCTTTGACAAACTGCTTACCCGCTGGTAGAGATGCTTACAACAAAAACGTTAACAGATACAGCCCCACACAATTCAAAGCATGTTGTACTGTTGCGCCAATAATTGTGCATGGCCATACAGTACTTCGCTAACGTCGTTATCTTGAAGACAAGTTGTTATATTATTATTTTATTTCACTTTAACATTGTGGCTGTAGTTCTGTTAAATGGGCAACGTACGGACAACAGGACATTGTGTGATCCCTCGAGATAGTCTGAAACTCTTTGTATATCTGATTGTACTATTATTGTTCGTTATTTCATTAAGCATCGCAGAAGCCACAATCCAATTGTGCAAAGAAAATGCCATCAGCACACAAGTTTCGACTCTAAAGGGCGTAAGCCCATATTCACAGTGACTTACGTGTCCATTTTCTGGGTTACGTCTGTTATTATCATTAGAACAGGATGTCTAAATAACGTCGCTTGAAAAGTTAACTTTTTCATTCACCACCTCCATCAAATCTGAAGATGTCTGCAATGCAGACAGTCATCGAAGAAACTATTTATCTGTTGTATGTTTTCACTAGTGTGCAGTTTTGTCAGTGAAGCTTGATTATCGCATGTGGCCTCGGTTGGAATAACATATGTCTTAGATTTATACTGACCAACGTTATCTGTAGCTCATCTGTCATATGGTTTTAACCGTCAAGTCCTATGTAAAATACAAATGAACAATATTCCCAGCAAAATAAAAATGGTCCTGGAAGTATTTTTCTACAGGTATATCCTTGCATGAGATTATGAGATTTAAATGTTTATTCTGTAAATGATGGTCTATTAGTGAATATATAGCTTGTTTTGTAAATGATATCAAACTTTTGAAGTAATGTGCAATAAAATGAAATGCATACAGAGGGGTAACGTTCACAGCATTGAAAAGCAACATTCGATTCACATGTAGTTAGTACTCTGACCTTTCAAAGATGGCCTAAAAAGCAACATATAATGTGTGCAGCCACCTAGAAATTATTACACTAGTGTAAAGTATTTTTTTTCACCTTTGACCTTTTCCAATTACAGGCCTTCTGTAGGGAAATGAATAATCAATGTATCTGTACTAACAAGGCAATTATAGAAATTTCCTTCTGCTTCCTCAATTATGCAAGCCAATATTTAGCACTGTTTGTGTCAGTTAGGCTTTCCCCACACTTAATTACCTGTAGTATATTGATAGGCTGTGAACACATGGCATTTTCCTTAGGATTCACTGAATCAATCCTTGCATGCCAAGTATCCCAGTCTTAATTATATAAACACAAGAGCAAAACACAGCTTCTTATGGTAGCACACTTCTTATGATAACACTTTAATTGGTTAAGACAGCTTTTGTAACAATTCAAATGCAGTAGAAATTCACCTCTGCACCTCTAGTTCACTGCAGTAAGGTTATACATTTATTATGATGGATTCATGCCTATTTGTTAAAAGAAATTTTTTTAAAAAATCAAGCTGACAGCAAAAACAGCATCTCGGGGTTATGCTTTTACGGAACTTATATAACAACGAAACTTGTGTGTGTTTGATTTTGGTCAAATGTGAGAACACTTATCAAGTCAAATCTGTCAAGAAACTTTTCAAGGACCTCTGGTGAATTATATAACCATGAAATCCAGGCTTTGTGGCTCAGGAGATTAAAGAGCTATAGGTCTGGGTTTTGAGAAATTCACTTGCTATTGATTTCTAGGTGTTTTATGAGAGACCAAAAGAGAGTTAACATTATGATTCAAGAGGATGCTTGGCACTGCTTTGCAGCCTACGGATAAATGATTTGCTCTGTCTGTTTCCCCTGGAAATTATATACAAAGCAATCTGGGAAATGATGCCTGGTTCTAGTGAGGAATATTGGAAAAAAATATTTGCTCTTCCAACCCTTAAATTAAAGCACTACTGCCTTCAGTTTCAGAAAACAGATGAGAAATTCAGATACTATACCATAAATGTAGAAATGAGGAATTAATTTCTTCCAACCTACAGATCTGCAGTAGCTATATTATGACTGACACCAAACCGGATATGGAAATGTGTTGATTCATTAACTCAGCCCTTTGCTCATTCAATAATTTTATAAGTTGAGATTGATATTATAGGACATTATTTGGACTGTGTTAAATCAGTATTTCTCTGTTTGGAAAGACTTAATTGAACAGAGGTCCTGATGCATATTGATTGCTTTATTAGAAGTTGGGAAATGTTTTGGAGGTCGTGGCCCTCTCTCCTGATAAAACATGGAGTGTGTGCACTGCAGATCAGCCAGACAGAGAACTCTTAAGAGAGCTCAGGTCTGCATATTTATCTGCCTCCCACAAATGGAGACCTCTTTCAGCCTCAGTAATACAGAATCACATATTGGCTAGTATGGTCCTCAGGACCCACAGCGCACTAATGGAGTGGAGCCAGTGAGGTCTGAACAGTGAATGTGAACCCTCAAAACATTAGGGGACGTTGCTTACAAAAGAAGCTTGTACTTTCAGGGTGGTTGTCTCCAGTAAATATTCTCAATCACACACACTCAAACACATGAACACACATAGACTCAGAAACCTTGTAACAGAAACATGGAAAACAAATAAGAGTTCAACATACCCATTCTTCAAAGGTCCTGGCTGAACTCAGCAGTCTGTTGCAACATGGCTTCAAAGATCAAGGCACATTGCATATCCTTAAAATCTGCTTCATGGTTTTCATCTCAAAAAGTATGATTAATTTTGTGCAACAGACATGTTAACTTTGGCCTTCATGCTGGAAGCAGAGTAGTTTTTCCTCTAGTGTTGAAGGACTACACTCAACCCATTCTACCCATGATCACCATTAGTAACAAGGACAACTCCATGTAAACACAGTAAGATCATCAAATCTCTCTCCTTATCTCACCAACTGTGTGTGAATGCTCACATCTGTATATTGCCATATTTATTCTTACCCCTGATTAAACAGAAAGAAAAACATGTCATATCAAAGAAAATGTACATATATGATAATGGTTTTCAGCTTAAAAAATGACCCAGCTCTCAGTACAGAGCACTGTAGTACACTGCACAGAGAAAAGTCATATTGTTCACAAATAATAAATTGTATTCCAATAGTATTCCAGAATAGGAATAAATCTGGAGAGTGTTGTATAAAACTTTGTTATAAAGGAAGTTTGTTCTCTGAGGCTTCATCAACCCCAATATTACTCATACATTCTTTCTAAAATACCACTCACTTCAAGTAGATTCAGAGTTTGTGATGAAACTCCCTTTGACACCCTTCCTCATAAAACAAGAGGTTTGCTGCAATGGAATGGTGGTACTGCCTGAGGACAGCAAACTCATCTATCAGTCCCTGTCACATCACCCTGCATCGCTGCACATTAAAAACGTCAGACAGATATAAAGCTGCACCATAAAAACATCTTGCCAATTCCCAGCATGAACCAGCTCTGCAAGATTTGTTGAGCAGCCTTTCCTTTCTGCACAAATCAATTATTTTATTCAACTGTCTTGGGAAAGAGCTATCACCTTATTATTTGTAAATAACATATTCGCTCAAGTTAATGTAGCTTTGTATCTTTGCAACTTTGAGGGCAGATTAATTTTCTAATGACTTTCAATGGTAAAAGTTCTACAATACTACAGTATGTCCTAACTGATGTATTTCTAACTTATGTTAAGTCATTTGATGACAGGCCTATCATATAAGAATCAGAGTAATCAATATGCTGTCCCTATGATATTAACATCTTGTAATTTGTTTCTTGAACAAGGAGCATGTTCAGAGGAAAATCGAATCAGTTTGGGACTGAAAAAATCCCTTTAAACTATCATATATTACCTTTAAAATGCAATGCAATAGTCAGAAGCTGTACCACCCTAGATCTCCTGCCAAATATTTGAAAGTAAGGTAGGGCTAGGTTTGATTGGTGCTTAGAAAGTTGTTCTGGAAGTAGTTGTAGTTGTTCTGGAAAAGCAGGATGCTGCTTGAAGAACCAATGGTGAACCAAGAGGCAATCCTCCCTCTAGAGGATTAATATAGGAAATAGGAATAGGAATATCAGTGTCCAAATAGGAAACCACTGTCCAAGTGCAATGATGGAGGTACTGTGTTGCAGAAAATTCTACCATCAACCTGATCCCTTGTGATCATTAGAGATTCCATAACACCTATCATATAGAGTTGGGGGTGACCTTTGGTATCCAAAGTGCCTGTTTGGCTGTCTAATCTTGGCCTTCTAATCATCACGCAATGTAGCAGATCAGGATTAATAAATCTTTCCCTCTCTACCCACGATGTGATGAGCAATCCAGCCCCAGATGGCTTCCGTTTTCTCATGAAGTACTGCCGAGGCATGACTAAAAAACACATATTCAGTCAATATCTCATTCTTTCCGTTTCAGTTGTTGTAAAATGCAAAAACAAAGACCCCCACTAAGCGCCTGATTAGCAACAAATAGGGCAGCTCAGGCTCAGCGGTGTGGAGCATGATAAAGCCCACATTCACTTCACTCACTCATCACACACCGTCTCCTCTAATGGGCATCCATATATGTACCTGATCATGTGCCAAGCTTCAGTTCCTTCCCCAAGGAGCATTTCCTCTCCCCAATAATGAATCCCTCTCCAGACCAGACCCATTCTCACATAATGAGATCAAATGGAATACACAAAATGCACAAATGTCTATACAACAAAACCATATTCATAACCACCTTTATCCAAGCTGCACCATGAAGTCATAATGGCTACCAATGTAGTCTGTTCTAGAAGTCACTATTTATAGCAATATAACCGAACTATAGCACTGGTCAATATCTTCAACTGATGAGAAAAAAAAAACAGCTCCTGACAAACATTAGTCATCGGTTGTTATTTATGACCATCAGGCTCACACCATGCTGTAATCCCTGAATAGAACATATAGGGGGAAAAAAACATTGTTTTCCCATCGGACCTGAAATTTGAAAACTTTCCATGAAAGAGCCATTGCCATCTATTTCCATGTTGACATTCTCTCCACTCTGTTCACTCATCCACAAAAAGATCATCTGAAAAAAAAAACTTCATCTGTGACCTCTGACAAGTTTTTTTTCTCTGTATTTTTCCTATACAACTGTAAGAATTCAAACTGTAATTATATTGATAAAACTGATGTGGAGCAGGCTGAAGTGCTGCTGAGTAAATACTGAGGAGTGAGTAAATATGGTATTCCAGGAGATGCCTGAAGGACAAGTCGGCTGAATGCTTATTGCCAAAATTAAGAATTTTTTGCAGCGATTCCTTACCAAATTTGATTTTCCTGTGCTTTGGCAATCTTACATTTTTAATCTCTTATGTCAAATTGCTAAATCAAAATATTTACATGGATTTTTTTTTTTTTTTACAAATTGTGTTCTTAGTATGTAAAAAGTTCATAATATAAAGGTTTTTGTCATCCAATGCATATGGATGACAAATATATCCAATGCATCCCGTGATATCTGCTACAAGACAGAAACAGGATCTGTGCAACAACTTAAAAAAATAGACATCTAATGAAAATAATGTCCCGAAGAGCTCATTTGTCCCTGTGAAAGATTCAGACACAAACTTCAGAAATACTGTACAGTTGTAATTTCATAAAAGCTGAGACAGACAGACAGAATTGAGGGAAATTATTTCCGTTAAATACTTAATTCTGGCCTGAACAGTAAATCTGACATGCTAAATATGTACCAAGTTTCAAGAAAATATGAGTATACTTCAAAAAACGTTTCCATAGAATTTAGGGTTTTTTGGCAGAACGTGGTAGTGAGCTTCAGAGACCAACTAATGACTTTGAAAAGGAAACACAATAACGACCCTCCTTTTAAGTAAATTTATAAAATGCACAAGTTCGAGAAGGGAAGAATCTTCGGTTGGCAGCTCCACCATGTGGTGAGCATTCTCTATAGCAGGCTTCGATATCGATCCATTAAAATCGTACTGCATACAAGAGACCTGGCTATACATTATCTTAGTAAATAAATGGTAAATATGCTTTTATAGAGGTATGAATTCTTGTTTCGTGGTGCGAATGTTAACCAGTTGCTTTGAGTACGGCCAGTTTTAAACAACATGACCATTTTCACCAGTTGGCTCCCATACCCAAGAACCATTCAGCATTGTCCTCTTTGAAAACATATAGGCAGAATTCAATGCAGAATATATTGAGATATATTCACAATTTCAATGTTCGTTTTAATGGCAGGTTAGCTGGTACCGATACATTTACCTGGGAAGCAAATAAAAGAGAAACATATTAGCAGTCTCACGTGTACAACAAAACGAAGAGACTAAAAACTGAAGCAACGTTCTCGATATGTACTGACAAGATCTATTAATCGCTCCTTGGAATACTTTCTCTGCTCAGACATGTCGGGGAAACGTCCATAGTTCTCACATGAAAACATACAGTGTATTTACTTTGACATAAATGGGAATTCGGCGTTATGTACCTTCTATGATTGCATCAAATGTCTCGATATCACTGAACTCATCACCGCTTTTGACCGGAGTCAGTGGAACGCTTAGTTTCCGCATTGCCTCTGGTGCTGTTTGTTCCACTTCTCTTCCGGTATGAAATTAAAACAGTCACATGACATGTCATGTGACTGGGCAGGGCTGGTAACCTTTCACCCGCGCAGGGAGCTTGTTCTGCGATACAGGAGATCATAAGCTGTCAAAAGTGTTGCAAACAAGTGTGCTGTAAGTATTTCTAGACCTGTTTGCAGCCCTCTTTATTCTTTCTGTAAACAAAATATTGTGTGTTATTTACCAGATGAATACAGTGCTTTCATCTTTAGCCTAACGTCAGTAAGCCATTACAGCTCACTTGCTATCTAGCAAAAGCTAGCTAGCTGCGTTGCTGCATTGTTTTGTTGGACAATCAACTAGCCTGCTAGCCAGCTAGCTGACTGACCCGATGGCTATGGATTGGCTGTTTAAAGTGGATTTCTATAAAACGCATCATTGACTGCTGTCATACTTTTCATCGATACAACATGGAAACGTTAGTTAGCGTGGAAGGTAGGTATCATGAGGTTGCTACAGCATGTAGTCTCAGATAGCTAGTTTGCTAGCTTTAGATAAACCGTTGAACTCCGCAAAGTCAAAGGGTGTAGTCGGTTTGGAAAATTTACTAGCAGACAGCTTTTTTTAGAACAGTTGTGGGTTTTCGAAAGTAACCACTGAAGTCTTCTTCAAGCCGGCTCTGTCTTTTACTTTGACTAATCGATGGAATGGGAAGGAGTTACATTTTCTTTTGGTTTGAGTGTAGATTTATTATCGAGGTTTTATCTTTCACTGAACTTGTGTAGTAAATATGTGAAATTGTGTATCAAGAGATGGCTGTCAGCAGTAACATACGGCTATGTGTACTTTCTACAAGTCTTAATATAAAGATGTCAGAGTTGATGTAATTTAGACTGTTTTCAGGGTCTGCTAAACATGATTTGTAGAAGTTTCCTAAATGGTTTCATGCTTTGCTCAGCAATTACAGATTACCTGCTACTTGGAATCACTCCTAATGTTAAATATTTAAGGTTTCTCATGCAATAACACTGTGATCTGAGATTAAACTGTAGTTTCGTCGCAAATTAAGTGTTTTGTGACGCGCCGATAAAAAAAAACCTCCTTGATGTATTCTTTGATGTTAATACAGCATTTAGGTAATAGGACAGTAAGACAGGATTAGAAATGTAAGATTGTCATTGCAGTGTTAAGAAGCCACTGCGCGATTTATTCTTACATCGTTGCTATGTGTCCCTGTATATGTACGTCCTTGAATGTATTTGTCTTATTGCTGAGGTGCACTAACTCCAGTTACCAGTGTTTGTGGAGGAAAATTTAAGTTTGGTTAGATCTTTGGAGCTATAGAATATTTGGATAACACATTAGTAGAAATGAAAATGGCTTATATAGGCTATGTGCATGTTGTTTGTGTGTACTCCACTCAGATACAGTTGACTATTTTGAGGAATGTGATCAGGGCAGGATTCACTCTGGCTGGATGTGAGACCATTCACAAGTACACTTTAACAGACACTCTGTGCATATTTATTAATGATTGTTTTTATTTTTTCCCCTTAAAAACAGTGATATGTGGAGTTTTGGTTACATTTGTCTTCACTACAAGTAGGAACATATAAAACCAAAAAGAATGTTTTCTATCATTTGCTGGTGCCATCATTGTCAGGAATACAAATTTAAACATGCAGCTTATGTTGACAGATATTTTAATCACCTTGAATGCTGTGTGTGTCTCCATTGAGGCTGGTTTGTCTGCAGTGAATGACTGAATCTTTCTTGTCACACCAGCACATTGCAGTGAGCCCTGTCATTTGCTCTGTTTGGGACTCTTGTTCAGGGGGGAAAAAAATGAAGGTCATAAGAATGAGAGCCACCACATTATCAGACTATTCTAATACATTCTGATAAGTCTGAAATGATATGTGGTTGTCCCTACTGCAATGAATCGTATTGTTGAATGGCCACTATTTCCACTTTTGCTTTGAAGGTTAATTTTTCATTCATTTTGCACCTTTGCATTAATGAACTGGAACTGACTCACTGCAGTGCAGTTGCATACTCAAGGGCAGTTGTCAGTATTTGCTTGAGCTTTTACAAAGAATTTTCAGTATTGTTCATATTGAGGAACAGATGTATAGTATCTTAACACGGTCATACTGTAACATTCCATGACCTGTAGGGACACACTGTACCAGCCAGCAACCAAAGGCACAAAAACACCCAGCAAAGGAAAGGATCAGTTGCAAAAGATATTTGTATGCTACTCTGTGTTATGTAATCCTCAAAGCTAGTGGTCCACAGTCCTCCTGTTATGAGTGCAGTTAAGTCTCCCTGGTGGTATTCATTGTCCAAGGATATTATGTCTTTTACTTTTTCTCCTCTTTGCACCCCTTTTTGGGGTTAGCAATCATGGATTAGACTTGTCTCACCACCGTTCTTCACACTATGAGTCCCACAGTCAACAGCAATGGAGAAAACACTGACTGGAGGACAAGCATGTCTCCACTGACATCTGAGGAGCTCATGGGTGCCTGATGTGTCTCAGGGTAGCTGTGAGGGTTGAGATGAAACCTTGCTGACCTGGAGAAAAAAAGCCGCTTTCAGCTGGCATGACTGGGCTCATCCTACGCTCGACGGGAGCGCCTTATCTGACCGAGCCCATTTGACAGCCCTCTTTATTCTTTGACAGCATGTTTACAATCCCCTCCCAGCTTATCGGTTTGTATGCTTAGCCAAAACAGCTAAGATTTGTATTGCAAGGCATTCCAGCATTTAGGTCTCTAGCAGGTTCCTGTGATAGTAATAGTTAGCATGCAGCTTTCATCTGCAGAGCATTCATTTAGGTTCCTCATACCATAACATGCATGTTATCAGATGGAAGCCTGAAAACACACATTGATAGTGTGTGTTCTGCTCTCAGTGGAGCCATTTCTTTTCATGTTCCCTGCTCCTGTGTGTATTTCAGGGGGTCCTGTGGTGCTATGGAGTGGGTGAGGGGAGGGACACATCCCCAGGGTAGCCCAGCGTGACGGACTGCCCTGGCTCTGCTGCTGCCTGCCACCAGGACCCTGAAATACCCCCCCCCCCCCCCCCTCCCCTCCCCATCCCCAGGTGAAGCCCAGCAGCTCTGTGCATGGCCTCCAGCTACCCCCCTCCTTTCGAGGGCCCGGGGGAGGTGAAGGAGGGCTTCTTGTGCCCACTGTGCCTGAAGGACCTGCAGTCCTTCTATCAGCTCCAGGACCACTACGAGGAGGAGCATGCCGGCGAGGACCGCCATGTCAAGGGCCAGATAAAAAGTGAGCTAATGCAGCAGCTGTCTTTGGTTGTTTTTATAGTCCGTAAGGTAACTCATCCAAAGAAACAAATGATAGCGACGCTCTCTCTTTGGCAGGCCTAGTGCAGAAGGCCAAGAAAGCCAAGGACAAGCTCCTGAAGCGGGATGGGGAAGATCGCACTGATGGTGGGAGCTACGAGTCCTTTTACTATGGGGGGGTGGACCCCTACATGTGGGAGCCCCAAGAACTAGGTGAGAGTGGGTGTGCTCTGAGCTCCTCCATGTCCTCTCTCTGCATGAGAAGGAGCGCTTATTCTGCCCAAGCTTATTCAGCACAAGCTCTCTGCACTTACTCACTGAACAAAGAAGAGGGTATTTGAAAACATCGCTTAGCTTCATGTAATTGGAATGGTGAAGTGCTGTTGACATTATTGTAATTCAAAGTCAAATACGGTTATTATGTTATAGGATTTTTGAAGTATCTCATCTGAAGTGCCTCCAGTTCCCTAGTGGTCTGAATGTTTACAGGCTGCCTTAGATGCAGAGAAGTACTTCACACTGATGTAGCATGTTATCGTATATTTCTAGGAGCAACAAGAAGTCATCTTGACACTTTCAAGAAATACAGAGCAGCAAGGATTGACCATTACGTCATTGAGGTCAATAAATTAATCATCAGATTAGAGAAGGTGAGTGAGACCAGATAAACACATTATGATTTGTTTAAGTCTTTGGCTCTGAGAGTAAAGCCCACATGTAGCTTTGGTGGAGCTGTTGAATGTCTTCAAGATGTGTATTGTATCACATCTGTGTTTACTGAACTGTTTAAAAGCTAAATACCTGTTGAAAACAGTTTTCTTTACTGTTGCAAGGAAACGGTATAATCCAGAACAGATATTTGAACTCGGATAAGGGCTAAATTAAAAATAACAATGTAGATATAGAATAATTTTTTTCATGTATTGCAACATATGCTTTTGCAATCTGTAAGTATGGAAATAGCACATATCAATATCAATCACTTACATTTCCTACTCTTTTTCAGCTTACATCATTTGACAGAACCGCCACGGATGCTGCCAAGATTAGAGGTGATTCAGAGATTTATGTAGAGGTCCACAAGACTTTAATCACTCCTGCATTTTCATATTTTAAATATGTAATTTAAAAAATCCTTTGAAAATTGTATCCATAATTAATTAAAACTGAATTTCAAATGAATGTTGATCACAAATAAGCGCAGTATTTGCATCAGTATAAAGTTTTCTTGTAATGTGTTTTCTTAGCCATTGAGAAGTCCGTTGTTTCATGGGTGAGCGACTCCGATGTGCCATTTTGCCCAGACTGTGGGAACAAGTTCAACATTCGCAACCGGCGGCACCACTGCCGTCTCTGTGGGTCCATCATGTGCAGGAAGTGCATGGAGTTTGTGCCCCTCCCCCTGGCACGTAAGTATGGCATCGCACACAGTGTAAAGGTTCTAACCTTTACATTAGTTTGATTATATTAATGTTTGAATCACCAATGCTCAAAACACACTTCAAATGAAAGCATAGTTTAGTTAGCTTACTTTTGACCTTTGAAAAGCAATCATAAAACTTGCATGACCGTAGTCAAATTAACACCCAGGCAATATAGCGAGTTCTTTTAAAGCTTCGCTGAATTTGTAGTCATTAACGAAAACAGCCAGTGCAAGTGAGTGCAAAATGTCAAAGAAAAACTTTCAACACCCACAGCTTCAGAGCTTAATGGTGGCCTTTCTCTGGCTCCGTTTGCTGAATGCAGATAAGCTGACGAGCGGCACCAGGGAGGCGCTGTGTGCCCCGGGCAGCCCGGGCCAGTCCCAGTCCTCGTCAGCAGGGGGCAGCGGACCGGGCTCGCGCCGCGGCAGCATCAGCAGCCTGAGCAGCGTCAGCTCCATGCTGGAGGAGAAGGATGACGACCGTGTGCGCTGCTGCCGCCACTGCATGGACACCCTGCTGAAGCGGCAGCAGAAGCTGGAGGAGAAGGACCACGTGCCGGACATCGTCAAGCTCTACGAGGTGCCGCGCCTAGATGTGTCCTGCCCAGCGTGTCTTACTTTACATTATAACATCGCTGTCATTTAGCAGATGCTCTTATCCAGAGCAACTTGCATAGGTTACAGTTTTATCCATTTATACGGCAGGATATTTAAGGAAGCAATGCTGGGTTAAGTACCTTGCTCAAGGGTACAGCAGCAGTGAACCAGCAGGAGAATTGAACGAACAACCTGTACAAGCCCTGCTCCTTACCATCATGCTACACTGCCGCTTCACATGCTCAACCTGAATTCGACATATTCACTGCTTATTTCTTTCATCCCCAGAGGCTAAGAACCTGCATGGAGAAGGTGGACCAGAAGGCCCCAGAGTATATAAAAATGGCTGAGTCTTTGAAGTAAGGTCTTTCTCATTGAAGACAGGTTGTTCTAAAAAGTGTTCAGCAGATTTGCCTCACTAGTAGTATGTGTGGGTGTCCTTAATCGCCTTTATGTAATTCCCTTGCAGTGCTGGAGAGACCACCTACAATCTAGAACATGCTGGTGGCTTGAGAATAGAAGTTCAGAAATACTATGAACTGATTGATGCACTGAGGTACCTTCTTGCTGTTTCTCGCAGACATTTTACCCTTTGGTTTCACTATATATACATGAAGGCGCAATATGCTGAGTGAAATTTTGATCAATGAAATGCATTCTTTGTGCTGGCGCACAGTAAGAAGATTCTCACCCTGGGCATAAAAGACGATCCCCCACCCCACCCAAAGACTCTACAACTGCAGAAGATGGTCAGATACACAGCCACACTTTTTGTACAGGTAAGAGTGCAGCTGAACTTCTGCTGTGGTAAATGACTTGTAATCACTGTTCAGGCAATGTGCTACTATCATCATCTCTGTCTGAGCCATAACTTCTGTTTCAGGAAAAACTACTAGGATTGATGTCGCTGCCAACTAAGGAGAAATACGAAGAGCTGAAGGAAAAGAGGAAGCAAGAGCAGGAGAAGAGGCTGCAGCAGGAGAGACAGGTGAGAGGGACATTGCTGAGAACTTTCAGTCTAGAACGAAAAAATCATGTACTTTTGTGTTTTTATTTGTATGACTTCTCAGGCATCTTAAGCCAAGTTTTTTTCAACAGATGAAAGGTCAGAATGAGGTCTTAGTAGAGCCTTTTTAGATGAGCAAATTGGCAAGGCAGGCGCACAGTTTTAGCATGTCTCCTGTCCAACAGGCTGCGCTGGAGGCACAGAAGAGAAGATCGGAAATAGAGAAGTCCCGCTCACTAGCCAACACCAACGGAGAGACCAGCCAGCCCCCCAGACCGACGATGACTAAAGCCGGCGGCTGGCTGCCCTCCTCCAACGTGCTGCACACCAGCGAGGTCCAGGACCCTCTGCTGCAGCAGATCGAGAACATCCAGTCCTTCCTCCAGCAGGCCCGCGCCGCCCGGCGCACCGACGAGGTGGCCATGCTGGAGGAGAACCTGCGGCAGCTGCAGGACGAGTACGACCAGCAGCAGACCTCGCTGGCCATCCAGCTGTCCAAGAAGATGGCGGAGGAGGAGAGCCTCCAGCAGGAGCAGCTGCACCTCCTGCAGGAGAGGGAGGAGCAGCAGAGGGCCACCATGCACACCCGCACGCGCTCCCTGGATTTCCGGGAGGCGCAGACCATCCAGCGTGGGGAAGAGTACGACAGAGGAAGCCTGGGGGCCACCACAGCCAAGATCAGCCCTCTCTCGAAAACCCAGTCCATGAAAGCGTTCCACCACCTGCCGAGCCGAGAAGCAACGCCCCCTCAGCAGCGACGGCAGGAGCCGCAGCCTAATACCGTGGAAGAACAAAACAGCACCCCAGCTACCTCCCTAAATCCCTTCGAGGAAAGTGACTCCACCCCCATCGAGGATGATCCCTTTAACCCCTTCGCAGAAGAGATACTGAAAGAGAACTCTCAGAAAGACGTGTCCAACGGCAAAAAGGAGTACAACCCCTTTGAAGATGAAGAGGAAGGGGAGGTGGAGGAGGAGTGCACGACAGGCCAAGGAGAGGTCGCAGGGACTGGCAACCCTTTCGAGGATGATGAGGACGCAGGCAACCCTTTCATTGAGACTTCCAACGCCACAGCGTCGGCCACCCCCCCGGGGGCCTCCACCAACCCTTTTGAGGAGGACGATGGCCCCACGGACGAGGACATCATCGAGGAGGAGCTGCTGCTCCAGCAGATCGATAACATTCGGGCGTACATCTTCGACGCCAAGCTCAGCGGCCGCACGGACGAGGTGGAGCTGCTCTCCGAGAACCTGCGGGAACTACAGCGCACCCTTCAGGAGCAGAGGAAAAAGACACAATGATTGTATGTGATAACACTTTTATGGACAGTTGCTTTTGGCTTGATTGTTTCTTGTTGTTACCTGTATTGGAATTTACAGAAAAACATGTACTGTAGTTGTCATTAAGAGCAAGTGCTGGTCTTTCAGATTTAGATGTTTTCACAGAGAAGCACAATACTGGTAGGAGTAAATGTTATCTCCTGTTCCACACAGTCACAGGAAGAGGAAATGAAGCTTGTAAAGTCCTGTGATGTGTCAAGTATTGGTGGAAAGCCTTATGTATGAGCTGCAGTGTCTTGCCCAGCTTCAGTCCTGTGAATAGACAACTACTTCATACAACAAGCCCTATGTTATCTGATGGACATCGAGCCATTGACTGAACAAATGTAGTGTGTTATGGCATTTTTTTCTGCATTACAAGAACAAGTTCAAAGGCTTAGGAGAAACAAACAAGCCTTGTTAAAAATGCTTGCCAGTTGCACTTAAAAATAGAATCCAGTCCTTATTTTATGACTGCTGGGGGTTTACAGATCATTTATTTCACGTGAATGATTATATCAGAAATCAGCAGAAACATTGAGGTCATTCACCCTTTGGGACTTCCCACAATTCTCCCCCACCAGTGCTGACTCCACAGCATACGCCACAAAGTGGAACAGCTGAACTCCTGCGGCTGCTGAGTACCACCATGAGACTGCAGTTCAGTCTGGCTTCTTGAATAGCTTCTGCATGCGTGACTGACAGTGGATGTCAGCCAGATTCTCAATGTTCCAAGAGGTTGCATCCGTATTCTGTGTGATGCCACCCTGCTATATTGAAGTGTCACCTGGTACAGAACAGCTCCGTCTGACCGACGTGCATCTCCCCTTCCTCCTGAATGCACCCCAAAAGAGTCAATCTTGGCCATTACCACTTTTTTTGTCAAATAAGACATGCAGGAGGGAAGAGCATGACCTGTCTTTTGAAGCAAGTAATCATCTCTTGAAAGTACCTAACACGAAAATACTAATTTATACAACACTTATTTGCTTTAAACTGACATTTTATTGTTCTATTGCTTCCATTTAAAGACGTCCAGTTTAAAGTGGCAAAGTGACTTATTGCTGATTGACTTTTCTGAAGGAAGCAGCCATGGACAAATATAAACATGCAGCCAACTGGGTGATTGTCAGGCCTAGTTTATGGAACTACCTGGCTTAACAGCTACAATAAATTCAGTTTGCCCTATGAGCAGCTAACTAACTATGCACTTTTTAGAGGTCTGCTTTAATCCTGTCCTGTCAGCTGTTTAATAAAGGGAATGTGAGGTCCGTTAAGGTCATTATTATATTGGATAGTAGTTCCAGTTGACATTTTACAGTTAGCTATCAGAATGTCTAGATGTATTAGAGATAAATGCACATTAATTTAAATATTTTCCCAAAAGGAACAGCCACGTGAAATGGAAAATGAAACCCAGCCACTGTGCTTTTGTCATTTTACAACAGTTTCAAAAGAAAATTGCTCATCCCCTTGCCTTTTTTTTCTTCCTCATCCAAATATTTAAAATGTCCTACACAATGACTGGTAACCAGACACCATATGTGGAGCCTGGTTTTCCATAACGTATTTCCTAACACAATCAAACACAGACTCTCCATATTTGTCAAAACAATCCACACCTCGTCTCTGGAGCCAAAAATACACCCTTGTTTCCAAGGCAACATTGCTAAAGAGGGAGTGATGGAGAACATGAAAAATAAAATAAAACAATCTTACCATTTGTGTGTGTGCATGAGGTTGTATGGTCAGAGATAGGATTGTATTAGCAGCGACAGCATCTGCTTTTGTTGGTTAGTTTTAAGATGTAACTTTGATAGGTGTTGTCTGATGTCTTTTTCTTACATAGGCAAATGTATCATTTAACACTAAAGTAATGCAGTATTATGCATACCATTGACAAGCCCCAATTCTTTCTTGTCTATCCATGTGTTAACAAGACTTTGTTTTACTAATATCGTAGTTGTATTTAGGCTTTTCTTAGTTATATTAAACAATATTTCATTTAAGCTGTCCTTCTGTTCCACTGAAACACACTACTCCATTGTGGCTGAAAAGACAACAGTACAACTTGTAAAAAAGAAATTATGTATTTGTGACAAATGTAAATGATTTTAAATGTAGCTTACAATAGCGTTGCCTGTACTCCGTCTGCATCTAAAGGAGTTGTCAGTCTGCACTAATAAAACTGACTTGTGCTTAACATGTAAATAATGCATCTTTTCTTAAAAATTTAAATTATTGCTCAAAGCCAAGCCCATATGTACATATATGTCCGTAATGTCCAGGCGGTCCAAAGAGCCAACACAACAATTACACCATTAAGACATAAATGACCCTGGTTCTGACAGGGGCAAAAGTTTGTAAAGCTTTCAGTCAACTCTTATTGATAATCATTAGGATTCAGATTGTGATTCAGACTGTGAAATCTATTTGTTTAAATTGTTGAGACACAACTGACTCCACTGAGCCAAAATCTATAATATAAAGCCTGGTGGGCAAAAATGTGCGGTATTGAAAGTTTCCTTGTGATAGAACTCTTTCATAAAGTACCAGATGGCCTTTTCAGTTCTTTATTGTACAAAAACAAACAGCAGCAGTGTGTACAGTCCAGTATATACAAGAGTCCCAACTGTTCTCCTTCAGTCCTGGGCTGCTTTCATCTGGGTCTTAAACTTGCCTGTCATCTCTTTAGGCAGAGGCACCAATGATGGGCATGGCACCTGTCCCTCCACCTCACACATGCACTCCTTCAGGCAGTACTTCTTGGGCCCAAAGTTGGCTGGATTCGAAGCCACCATCCTAGCTTGAGCTTCAGCATTCAGCACCTCCCTGGAAAGTGGGGAGAAGCAGTATGAGGATGTGGAAAGACACATCCAATCCGACATCCCTTTGTTTACAATGTTTGCTGATCACCTATATAATCATTTTCATTATTCGTAAGGCCTCTGACACTGCTGAAAATTGAGGGCAAGTGCCCACATAAATTGGTTGTGTTATCATGTTTTGCAGATACTTGCTATTTGTCAACAGGTAATGTAGCCAAGGTTTAGGTTTCCCTTTTTGTTTAACTAAAAACAAAAAAGGCAAAATCTGTGCATTGCCAGTTCATTTTCAGACATCATTTGTAAAGCTTGTGTGTAGCTGATACACAGCCTTTGTAAAACAGTGGTAGCTGCAAATGAATGGGGAAACGTCAATTTAACCAGAAACTTGCAAACAGTAAGGTAACATATAACGTTTTATCAGTGAGGGAATTTGAAAATTATTAAAAACAAATAATTACTATTCTAGTCAAACTGATTAATGAATTAATGTTTGCAAATGATTTGACTGCATGTAATCTTTTTTTTTTTTTTTAAGAATTTTACAAATTGAGAAATTTAACGCCAATCCTAGAAACATTGAACATCAGCAATTTTGCCAGGACAATGTGGTAATCAGAAATTCTTACCCTTTAAATAAGAGAACACACAGCTAATGGACAGAAAGAATCCCTCCATGCTGAAGAGCCTGCTGTAAGGCAGCAGTGTTCAGCAGTGGCAAGTTTCAGGACCTGTATCCCTAAGGCTGCTGGTTCAGCATGAGACTTAACCCAAATGAGATCAGTACATATCCAGCTGTGAAAGTGAATGCTTTGTAGACAGTGTAAGTCTCTCTAGATAAGAGCTAATATCTATAATGCAACTTTGACCTGTTATGCTTTAGGGCATATCGAGACCTTAGAATGGCGTCCTCATTATGATAAAACAGAGGTGCTGGGTTCTCCCTTGACTCTTATCTCTGCTGCGACCTTTTCTCTAACACTTACTCAGTCTTTCCCAAAATCTTCTTGATGTGCTGGTTGATTTCTTTGTGGTCCTTTCCTTCAACATCTACCAAAACTTGCTCACCATCATCTATGTGTACAACAGAAAGAAAACAGACACGCACCGTAAAAAAGGGAAATCATTACATGATCCATCTCCACTGCACAACGCGCATGAATACAAATTTCGGAAAGACGAGCAAAGATTTAATTACTTTATGGAAGTGATAACATGTGTTTTCACAATAAATTACAAGTAACTCTGATGCTGGTCATATCTATACAATTTCATTTACAACTCACATTTTTTTACAATGTTAGCTCGCAAGCAACCTGTCCCACTTGCTTCAAAGATAGAAATTGAAATCGTAGGTCATTACATCTCGCTGTAAAATTATGGAGGCTACGGAGACACATACCAAGGTAAAACTTGACGAATGGCGATGGAGTCATGTTTTTGAACATCATGATTTGGACCCACGGATTTTTGTATTGAATTTGTGGAATATTAAAAAACACAAACTTCCTAAAACAGAAAGAGATACAAGTCAATGAAAAAAATACACATTAAGAATTAGCAAGACTGACAGGTTGCAGCCGACAACAACAACGTCAATCTCAACCTTGCTCAAACATTCCAAATCAGGAAAAAAACGTATTACAGAGGCCACCGGAAATTACCGTTGTTTATTAAGCCATGATGTTGAAAGTTTACTATATCTAACGCTGGTGAAAACGCAATGCTTGCCAGTGTTGGCTAGTTAGCTGGCTTTTCAGCAGCACTGACCTTGCTCCATCGCTTAGCTCCCCATGCGTGTTATAATTCACCGTCATGATCTTTACTCTGTTTTTAAAGACGATTTCCCCTTTCTGAAGATACTCAAGGGTTCTCCGAATGGGGAACCGTCCTTTCATAGGCATGGTTATCAGAAGAATTCAATTACCACCACTATCATTTAAGTAACGTTTGACAAGCAAATGTATCGCAAAAAGTGCATGCAGACTGAACGTGAGAACGGCTTACTCGCGCGTGGCATCTTGGTATCTGTAGTTCCATTATTATACATGGAAACAGAATACCTTTAATTGTGGCTAGTTAAGTGAAAATAATTTCATTATAAGCGATTAATCTTACTTGTCTTTTATTCTGAGGTCTAGAATGTAATCAAAACAACTGATCGTCACGAACAGCACGTAGAATTTGGAAATAAAACTACATTAACCACCAGACTTTATTCTAAGGCTTTCCGGAAGTAATGGCAAGAAGGGTTGGACGAATGTCAAGCTAGGTCAACTCAAAACGGGGTGGAGTTAGTAGCCTGTGATTGTGGGGTGTTTGAATGGGGAAGGGGGCGTGTTGTCACATTTGAGGATTAGAGTGGATTCTTACGTCTTTCGCTCGAACATAAAATCACACGTCTGATTATACTGTTTTGAGTATGACAAGTACTTTAATCGCTTACCTTTGAAATGTCCACATAGGGAGAGCTTAGAGATACTAAAGCAAATATATTATATTACATACTGTTTGTTGCATTAGAAGAACAGTGAAGAAGAAAATTATACACATCATTACTTGTGGGAGTGCCTGCTGCTGAAAGTTACTAAAGTTACTTAATTTTGGGAGGATTAGCACCCACTGTTCGATCTAATTTTCATCATTTCATTTCAAATCAGAAATTCTAATGACACCCATAAATATGGTGCCTCAAAGTGTATTATGCAATAATTACATCAGACTTAAAATTAAGAGGGAGAATATATTTGAAAATAATAATAAACATCTACTAATAAATGATGTCTATATCACAAATCATTAATTTCCATATTTAATCTGTTTTGGACAAGCAAAGGTCTTTGAAGGAGGTCTTTCAAAATCTGACTTCAAAAGATCAATAAAGTCCACATTCAACAAAGTTTAGGTTCTAATACAAACTTTTATAAAAATGTCTCCATCTACACAAGAAGCAATTCATAGACCACATCACACCCCTTCTTATTTTTCCCTGTTCGTATAGAACCAAGCAAACTTGACAAGGAAACAGGCATTTAATTGCATTATGTAATTTAATTATATAAACTGCTCTGTATAGTAGTAGTATTTTAGCCACAATGTTGTAACTCCACATTTTTACAGCATTTAATAAAATGCATAAGCTATTCCATGCACTGCGATGCTCTATATACAAAAACAACAATGCCACTTTTCTCCAGAATTGAAGACACTGATTAGATTATAAAACTTTCTGATTAAAAAAAGAACATGCACTCATTTTAATGAAATTACATGTACAGTACAAAGCTCAATTCACATAAAAGAACAGTGATACGCAACAGTCTTGGCAGGTTTTAAACCCAGAGAACAAATGACATACATACATTTCTGGTTAAAAATTAAGGTATACATTAATTTTGATTTACCCAAAAACTGTGGATTTTATGGTTGGACATGGCTTTGTATTATTCCCATGTCAAACTTGAATTACGCACTAGTACAAACAGTGCATTTCATTTCGAGAGAAAAAACAAACTTGTTTTAAAACAAATTCAGATTTTAATGTTTTTGAAACTATATATTTATATATATTTATATATATATATATACACATTTTAATCACGTCTCAATACTTACCGTGCAGTATAAAAAACTCAGGGTAATGTGCACTTAAAAGAAACAAATTTTAGAATGCAAAAGCTAATAGCATTCACTGTTTGAAATGGTATCTTGTAAAAGAACAGAGCACACAAATATGTATTTACAATACTGAAATTCAGTGAGAAACATTAAAACCAAGAATTCTTGCTTTAAAAAATGACAATGGTAAAAGCATGCCTTCACATAAGACCCACAGTGTTTTGCTGCTTTCAGCAAAGCCACAACATGTAGAACTGCTGTACCAAACTTTTCAGAACTGTCATCAGTTGATTACTGCATCATTTCCTTTGTGAAGAAATAAACCCCACATAAAATAAATAACTGAAAAAATACAACACTCTCAGAACATAAATGTATCTCCTACAGCTCCTGATTGTCATGGCAGCAGAAGAAAGAGGTGCTATGAATGGATTAGATTGCACATACTGAATGGAACAAAAGGATGGTATACAGTTAATGCCAATGTCATTATTAATTCACACTTGGGGAAACTGTAATGCAATGCAATGATGTCTTAATTAAAATGCACTTGAAAACTTATGTAAGTATGTCTCCATTATAACAGATAATATACTTTATAAAATTGGGAGTAGTACCTCTACCCACAATTGTCCGTTCCAAGTTAAATATGTCCTCCTCCTTTTAGGATCCTACATAATCCACAAAGATAAAATGACTGTGTTAAATGTTAAAAATATTCTTCATGTTGTACTTACCTATTTGCATTTACGGAAGGTTTAAAAGGATAGCTTGCTGGTATCTTATTGTATGGACTGAAACTAATTTTTTACTCTGTTCACAAACATAACTAAACCTAACTGTTGTAACTGAGTAAGAAGTGCCAGGCTTCTGCTGAGGTTTGCAGATGTTAAACGAGTAAATATTTCCAGCACTGAGGACAGGATGACAGCTACATAACTATGCACACCTGCTCACAATCTAAATTCAGAATACCCGTGGTTTCAGAGAATGTCAAGTATCCTTATGCTTCTAGAATTAAACATGCAGTCCACACAGGGAGTCTAAGAGTTACCTTCAGAGCACATAAAACAATCATCGGTATTCAACAAACAACATTTACATAATTTCATGTTTTCTAAGTAAGGACATTCAAAGGTATCTCATTCTTACGCTATGCTAGTAAAGCGTTTCAGTTTAACATTGCTATTGGAAGCAGAAGTAGTAGTCGTTGGGCTCACCTATTTTTCCAACAATAACCAAAATTCTCAGATTGATTAAAAGTTTTTTAAAGGCCTTAAAAGAGGGAGAATACTTGTGTTGCCATTGTTTGGGGTGTTACTGAAAACAGAAAAACAGCAAAAGCATAAACTGAAATGACTGTTCCATTTCATGGATACAACATGAGGAGAGAAACGGTTCATGCAACGGAATCTTAATAACGGTGGGGAAGTACTTTATATATATGCATATCTTTCTGTGAGTACTGTCATCCTGTCAACTGGGCTCTTAACAACAGCTGACAAAAGTCTAATTTCGAGAGAAAAGTTACAAGAGTAAATAGCCCTAAAGATTTTTTTCCACTACTTTGCCTCAAGCCAAAAAAACAAGTTTTTATTTCAAAAGTAAG
Organism: Megalops cyprinoides; assembly: GCF_013368585.1. Classification (NCBI taxonomy): domain Eukaryota; kingdom Metazoa; phylum Chordata; class Actinopteri; order Elopiformes; family Megalopidae; genus Megalops; species Megalops cyprinoides. The sequence goes on from NC_050589.1 coordinate 23,586,951, forward strand.
AGTTAAACATAAACAAAAAGGGCCAGCTTTAAACAGTGGCTAAATGCTTATACGTGGGGGGGGGGGGGGGGGGTCATGCTGAGGATCCTGTGATCTGGCTGTTGTACTCGGCCGTCTCCATCTTCAGGATGTAAGGGATGATACTGTCGATGGGGACGTTCCCGATGAGGCCTGTGAAGAACAGCTCCTCTGTGATGCTGGAGCTCATGAGACGGAGGGCCGGGAGACGCATCAGGATCCGGGCCAATCTGCAGGACAAGATGGAGCACAGCAGGGGGACTCAGGTAATGAATGCTTTCAGTGCCATCAAACTCTCACACCAATACTTACTTTCTGAATCTGCATTAGAGCACATGGGTGTAGGGACTGTATAGGTATGGCAATGTGTCCTGAGAGCAATCAGTCAACACCAATAAATTTTAACCTTACATAGATTGCTTGATAGATAGGAAGTGACTTACTGTCTTACTTTTGGTCTACTCAAATAAGAAATGATGACAATATCTGAGGGTGCTATCAGAGCATCACATTGTGACAATACTAAATTGTCAGTATGACGGCTTCTTAGCTGGCTTTGTTGTTTTCACTGTCCATGTGCTCATGTTTACCGTTTTCCCCTGAATTCCAGCCCTGCCCGCTTCTCCGCCCTGTCTCCGCCCACCTGTGCCTGATTACCTGCCTGCCTGCACACCTGCATCTCATCCCCTCATCCGACTCGCCCTATATATTCCCTGTTTGTTGCGTGCTCTTTTGCTAGTTCGCCTCAGTCCTCCTGTTTCGCTAACAGCCGTTCCTAGTTCTGTTTTGCCTGCCCATTTTTGCGACCCTGCTTGTTCCTCTTGACCTCGATTTTTTTTGTATCTGTTTTCTGGTTGTTGTTCGCCGTGTTTTCCCTGGTTTTTTCACTTTGCCTGTTCTGACCTCGTTTTCGGATACTGTTTGGATACAGTAAACTCTCCTTATTCACCGTGCCTTCCTGTCTGCGCCTGAGCCCCTGCCTGAGCCCCCTGACATAAATGTGCTGTCAGGGTAGTAGACCTTACCTGTGGGCATCACTGCTGTAGGTGACCCCTAGGGATGCAAGAACAACAGCAGGCACCACAAAGCTTACCTGTAGGTGTCATCGGGGTAGGTCTTCTGAACATAATCCTGCAGCTCCATCTGGGCTTTTTCCTGGAACTTCTCAATTTGGCTAGTACTGCTCAGTCCTGGGTGATCTACAGGGTAGCGTGGGTTTCAGTCAACAGCCATCATCTTATGACACTTTGCCATAATCACATGCAGAGGTGACAAGTAAAATTCAGCAACTGAACATGACCCAATTTGACTGACCACAGGGACTATGTGTGTGACTGAAGTTGCACGGTTGGGGGGGGGGGGGGGGGGGGGGGGTGATGCAGCGACCATGATGGAGACTTAGAAATGGGTTAAGTGCATTCCAGACTCAGGTCTTCACATTCAGACATGCCTGGTCATGAGCAGTTTTCCGATACCGGAAGCAGTCACATTCACCCCGAACTCACCTGGACTGAACAACACTATGGCCTTCAGGTAGGCGTACTCGTAGCCGTCCGTGTCCAGCTTGGCCATGCTGTTGCAGAACTCCTGCAGCTTCCAGATGTGCTCCATCACCAGCTTGATTCGGTCACCTGACAGCTTGTCTGCAGTAGAACAGGTGAATGCTGAACTAGTAACTTCGGAAGGGAAAGATCTAATTAAATTTGCTGTCACAGAGTTCTACAATGTTCAAAGTATGAAGATGTTAAAAAATATGGATTATCATATATATATACACATACATACATTTTGAATTCATCAACAATACCTCAATATTATACCAATAACCAGTGTGCACCCATTCGTCATGCTTCACAAACCCACTTTTTCACCCAAAAAATACTGCTTAACAACTCTACAGCACATAAACATGGATACATAAGTAAGGGCAATGGCAAAATTATACATAAGAAAATTATCTTGCTTTGATCAAACAGATGTGTAATGATCATAGTATCTTGTGTGTTAGTTGTAAAATGAGTCAGATATTATGAATATGGTGCATATATGATGAGACAGAATACTGCAGCACTGTCGCAGTCCACTTCGGGGTAAAGAATTAAGTTAACACGATATGGCGAATTATATGCGCATGGCAACCGTACCGTCCTGTATGCTGTTCTGCAGGTGGTTGACGATGGCAGCCAGGATGGTGGAGAGGCTCATGACCTGAGCACACTGCGCCAGCCCCAGGGTGAAGAGCTCATTCCAGCAGGCCCGGACCAGACTGGTGTTGCAGTCCTGACTGAAGCACAAACACACACACACACACGCAGGTTCAACACGGTTCCAACGGGGGCGGAACCCATCGCACGGTGCAGCCAGGATGAAGCTGTTCTTACCCGAGTGCTTGGAATGCCGGGATGGAGCGCGCCCAATGCATGGAGAGGAAGAGGAGGCGGGACGCAGACTCGCAGATGTAGTGCACATTCAGGTACTCAGGCATGGGGCTGGGCATCGTTAGCTACCAGAGAGACATACACAAGTGAAGTCACCATCCAACAGCCCTTTCACGTATTGTGTCTTGCCCACAAGGCAGCCATTGCCTCTGTATAAAACGTTATAAAACGCATGTCCCTGTCTTTGTCATGGGGGCATAACCAAACCTAAAAACTGACATGAGTCTGTGCGGCAGGTCAGCATGATCACTCAGTAGGTGAAGCACCACACTCTCAGTTTCACAGGAATACAAACCTTAAAACTAACATGAGTGTCTGTGAGTAGTGGTCCCTCCACTTCAATGATGGGTGTGGCCTGGTCTCTGCTGATCACCTGTATAGTGGCCCCACCTGCCCCATCCACACCCTCTACAAGGTTCTGTCCAGCGCTGGTGTCTGTTGGATTAAGGGCTTTGGCCAGGGTGTCGAAGGCACTGAGAGGAAGAGGAGATGCACAGCATTAGAACACAAACATGCATGTCTTGATAACACCCCAGGCCCTTTCTGAAATTCAACATAACTCCTTACAGCTAGAAAATGAATTACATGCCTGTAAAACCTGTTTGTCTGTAAGCACTCAGTGTTTTAGTGTATACCTGGGTGCGCAGGGTAAGCAAGGATGTAATTCCTCAGGAGAATCATGAGGAAACAGGCCTTTATTTTTTAAAAAGTTCAATTATATTTAGTCTGAGCCTTGGATGCAGCCTTGCAGTATTTGAAGGTCTTACACAAAATGGACAAAGAGATGCAGATAATTGCTGGGTCAAGAGGGAATTACAAAATTTTTAAAAAGCTGAGATAACTGAACAGCCAGTAATATGTCAAATTAATGGAAAATTTACTGGATTGCTGACCTGCCTTCAAAATAGTGCAAAGCATTTGTTCCATGAACCCAACCACAGCAACCGCTGGCACACAGTCATGTGAATCAGGTTTCTTACACAACTGCCAAACAGATGAATTCCGTATCAATAAACAATCCGACTAGAGATTTCAGCCTGACGGAGGTCTTCAGGTAAATACTGCTATATGAAGAAACTGTGCCACATATTGCACTGACCCTATCTAAAGTGAATGTCTGTTGTGTACATTACAGTGCACTACACAAAGTTAAAATGCCTACCTCCAGAATCCAAATACGTACTGGAATATTGTGAGTATGAGAATTAGTTGATAATAAGGATTGTACTTATCTCAGTTTCAGGGTACAGTGTAAGGTCAGTAAATTGAAGGGGCATTATCGCTTTCTCCGTATTGCTGAGCACCAAAAAGCCGGGCTGTTGATCTCTGGGGTGGCTCAGTGGGGCCACAAATCCGCTAACTGGCATCACAGTCTACTGTGCACATGTGGGTGGGTGAATACCGTGTTATCTCGCTGGCAGACTGCTCTTCCTGCTGGACGTCTGAGGTATCACCATTGTTCAGAGACTCATTTAGGTTGGCCAGAGAGGTCACCACGTTTGCTAGCGTCCCCAGGTCACCTTGACTTGATTCAGCCTGGAATGCAAACACTCATATTAACAGGTGTAATATAAATGTAAAGTCATAATAAAAATACTTGAATAATCACATACCTTTGAGTCTGTAGCTAAAAGTAATGTTCCGTCTGCTTGTATCAATGGCTGCTGAATATTGACCAGCATTCCTGGGTCAAGGAGACTAGACCTGGAGAGGATTAAAAACAGAAACCCGATAAATCCAATCCTTCCTTTTAGCTGCCAATTACATCCTTCCCTCACCATTCAGTCAATCACTTGGCCTGAACCTACGACCCCACAAATGGGTCCATCCATCATACTCCCAACATTCTCTCTGCTCTTTAACCCCCAGCATACACTGTGCTGTGCACCAGATGAATTTATTACCTCCAAGCACTGACCTAGATTGATATAATGCAACCCCAGCCATTTTATAATCAAATCCAAAAGTGGCCCAGGGTCAGTGTTTGGGGGTGCTGTCCGTCTAGACCCTCTATTCGTTCACCCTCTTCATACCCTCTGACCTGTGGCAGACAAACAGCACCTCCAAGAAGAGCATCAATTATCCCTACCGATTTTCTGAACACAAAAAAACAATCTATCAGCATCTTAAGCATCTCTCAGTCTGATGCACTCTCCTCCCTCCATCCCAGCATGCTCTGTTGTTCATCACTCCCAGCTATTGACAGATACATTTTACTGGTCTGCCAATGATGCTTCCCGACTGCAGCCACTCGAAGGCTTTTTTGGCCTGTCTCACCCATAAGCTAATGGCAAAGTTTTGGCAAGAATGGCAAATTTTTCAATAAACTCTCAAACAGGCCCATAAGAACATATCTGGTCATTTTTTTCCTCATTCCCAGCATGCTCTCTGCTGTCTTACTCCCTGCATGCTCTCAGCTCTGATGTCATCTGACTGAAGAGGATCTACCGATATTAAAGTATAGCAGATCAAAGCTTTGGTTTGCATCCTGGTTTCGGCTCCTAACAGGACAGAGCGGCACCGTACACAGCCTGTGGGAGGACAGAGAAGGCCCTCACCTGGAACCATCTTTGTCTGTGATGAAGGTGGGCGTGGCAATGAGAGGGCTCCGCAAGTCCTTTCTGATATAGATTTTTTCAGTGGAAGCCGCGCAGTTTGCAGGTTTTTCTCTTGGCAAGTCGATCGGCTTCCTTTCACTCTGCACAGCTGTGAACAAGAAGACAGTCAGTCCAACAGGAAGCTACAGGACGCTGCAACCCATCAGCACACTAATCACATACATACCATGGAAAACAGTATTAAAGAACACTGTACGCTATAAGGTATGGTCGAACACTATGAGATAAATGTAGGTCTTCTTTGTAGGAATTAAACTGGAAAAAAGCACAAGGCTTGTTGTCAGGACACCACAGCAATATTTTGAGGTTGCTAAGTAATACAGCATTTTTAATACAGGATTTCATAACTAACTGCACACTAATTAAGGTGACCAATGTACAAATACTATAATAACAATAATACATCTAATGTATTTACATCTCACATTTAATCATAACACTATTTAAACTGTTGTCTGTTGCCTTTGACAACAGCATATAATATACTTCTAACACCGTGTGTGTGTGTGTGTATAGACTCACACTCCATCTTCATGCCCATCTCCAGACATTTCCGCAGACGGCAGAACTGGCAGCGGTTGCGGTGGTGCTTGTTGACGATGCAGTCCTGGTTGCTGCGGCAGCTGTAGGTGAGGTTCTTGCGGACGCTCCTTTTGAAGAAGCCTTTGCAGCCCTCACAGCTCACGGCGCCATAGTGTCGCCCTGAGGCCAGTCACAACACAAACACACTAACACCGCGGACAAACACCACCACAGGCGGGTGTGCGTGTGTGTGTGTCAGAGGTGTGCAATGTATTGTATAAGGCTTTGCATACCTGAGCTGTGGGGTTGACACTCTGAGCTCTAGTGCAGTAAGGTGTGCATGCTCTGTGTACCATCAGGTATGTGTAATGGGTGGGACTGTGGGAGACCGTTGGCGGTCGGGTGTGCGGGGCTGTGACCGCTACCTGAGGCCTTGTCGCCACACACGACGCAGTACTCCACCGGCTGCGGCCGGCCCACATCCCCTGCCTTGCCGAGCAGGCGCTCCACCGACGCAGCATCTGTCACAATCTGAGACAGACAGGGGGGTAAGCACACCGGGGAGTCATCCGAGACTTCCCCGTGAACGAGAGCAGAACTCTGCTAACTCAGCTGCGAGGGAATCTCAGGGCACACTGTTCCGATCTCAAAGGATGGAACTGTCAAATCAGATGAAACATTTTTGCATGAATAAATACATCACTGAGCTGTGCTCTCTAATCAAATCCAGAAAATAACTTTTTCCATGAATTTTTTAAGATTGTATTTATTACTCTAGTGTTCTGCCATGTCTTCAATCTAGCAAAACTTGCAATATAGATACTCACTTATTGTTAGCAAATAAAAGAGGACTAAAGCCAGACTCATTGAAAAATTGAGCTCATTCCATGACTATGGGTGTAATCTGACCTCACTGAGTGAAAGTGTTGATTTAAAAACCATAACACCTCTGTTTTCGGAGCTGAGCGCCAGTACCTGTATCCGCCCTGGCACGAGGCTATCGGCCGTGGTGAAGATAAGCTGCTTGGTGTTCTGTGTCTCTGGAGAGGCCAGGATCACCTTGCCAGGACTGGACCCATCTGGGGTGGCCAAGATGAACTGCTGTTTGGAAGTGCTGGATGGGTCCACCGCTGTGACAATCTGGATCTTCTGACCTGTCTGCTGGTCAGTTACAATCTGGGGGAAAACACAGGAAACATCAGCTTCGACATTCAAGGACTTCTTCGAGGTACCACCATTCTCTGTGCACATCAGCCTCTTCACACATCATGAATGGCTCATGGTAAGAAGTGGAGACCACTGAGAACAGTTAGTCTCCATTGGACTGTTATTCGTGATAGAGTGCTTTAACAAAGCACAGTAATTGTATGCACTGTGCTGTGGTGACAGCAGGGGGCAGCAGAGGACGGCACCCATTTGTCCTGCAGGCAACAGGGGGCAGTAGAAGGCAGTTACCTGTATGCGCTGTGGAGTGGTGACAGCGGAGTCAGCGGAAATGATCTGGATGCGCTGCGGAGAGCCGCTCATCACTGAGGAGTCTGGGGGGGAGGCCTGCACTGTCTGGACCTGAGAACACAGTGAACACCAATCACCACGCAGCAAATGAGGTCAAGTGTTTGGGGGACCAAGGTGGTGGCAGGTTCAAATTTCAGTTGCGACAGTGCTGGCATTCCAGGCTGCACACCACAGTGACATACACACATCACCGCAGCGAACCTACAACATACACATGCAGACACAGGGTGATTTTGTGTTTAACCCATCTGGGAAACTATTCTTCTAATGCTTCTTGTACCACATTGACCTCTTTCCAGCACTACACTGAAAATGCACACATGCTGTATCTCAAAGGAAACAAAACCTATTTGTGACGATTGTGCAAATGTGATTTCTGTCCTTATGAACTGCACAATATACCGCTTTTAAAGAACTAATAAAATAATTAAATGGTAATGTACTCCACCTCTATCACATTCCCTCTCAAATCAATTATAACTTTCAAAAGAACTGCCCTAGGTTTAATTTTCAAATGCTATGCCCCTTTCAGAAATGTCTATTTCAATCACCAAAATGATTTCACATTACAGAGTTAAGGTAACACACAAATACCCATTTAGAGAAATGTAGCAGCCAACCTTGAGGAAATAATGTATTCTAACGTCATGTTATTGATGGTATGGAGAACAGTGCACAAGCATATTTGAATCACAATAACCTTCACTAACAGAGCATCCAGAGCTCAAAATGCCAAGTGCACCGCTGCACAGTGTAGAATAAAATAATAAAATTTCTGTTGACTTGCCCCAAGGCAGATTTTAAGGTAATTTTTCGGTATGTACTGTATACTGTTATGGGTGCTTCTTAATCAGAATTTACTCCCACATTCACTCTGTGTATCTCTATGTACAATGTCCCCTTCAGTACCCTAGCACTGAATAAATACAGATAAACCTGGTTAATAACACCTTGTTGTATGTCCTCATATAACCCTCATAAAGTTATTTTTTCCTTCCAAAACCACTTGCCATGAACCACTGATTTCAATGTTAGATGGACTGGGAAAACTTAATTGTCATATTCAGATAAACCTGTTACAGCTTTTTTTGCCCTTTAAGAGTATATTTTGTAATAATTGTAATAATAATTCAACCAACTTACTTACCAACAACTTAATAATACTTAATAGCTGCAGAAATACTGTGAACAGCCAGCCAAAGTCAGTGGGATGGGAGAAGGGATATCATCAATTAAATTAACTAAAGTAACTGGTCAGTATGCTTTTCATAATTGCGCGAAATGTCTGGATGAACACTAAACTGAAAGCAGTCAACAATGCACATCTTTTTAGTATATGGTGTAATTTTAGCTGACATTTATTTTTGTTTCTGAGGCCAGTCAAGACATCTCAGGTAAAATGATCTGTTTAAACCACCACTGTGCAGTTCTCAACATTTGCATGCTGACGTCCTCGAGACTGCATCACTGACTGTGTTTCAGCGGTCCTGGAGTCAGATCCTGCGAGTAGGTTTTGCAAAGTGCAGCTGGCTTCATCACAAGCCATTTAGTCACAGTGTACACACAGCTTCAACACTGACCATGGATAAGGAGGAAAGCTGCCTTGTTAAAAAAAAAAAAAAAAAAAAAAATTAGAATCAATGAAATATAAAAAACACTGTCTTAAAATAAATGATGTAATGTTCTTAGGATACACACTGCATCATACGCTGTTGGATTTGTTTATTAATGCCTCTTTGATATTGAGCATTAAGTTGCTCCTCGACATAGCAAAGACTGTGAACAAGGGTGAGTCACTGCTGGAGTGTCATGTCATAAAAGTCGCATGTTGTGATCCCTGTCCCTGTGCCAAAGGAACACCCATATGGGTAACACATTAAACCAGGTGTGCAAGGTTACTCAGGTCGACATATCAGGTAAAATAACCCAAGAGTGTCAGGAAAACTCTCATGTGAGTAGGGTTATTTTTAATTTCTCAGTTCTTTTTAGTACTCACAAGAGAATGGGAAACTATGGTTGCAACAACCTAATGATCTTCTCACAACATTAACTGGTATAAATTTTGTAAAAATAAAAGAAACAGATCTGCCAGCACCAAATGCCAGTCAGCTAAGATTTGAAGTCATAAGCTAGTTTTAGTTATTTTCACCTTGACAGTCTTTCACATAATTTTCTAATTAAATCTATAGGCTACTACATGGAAACTAGACCATCATAACATTTCATTGTGCATGTCACCACTGACAGAAAACTGATAATTTGATTTGAAAATATGAAAACATGTGAAAACTTTACATCATAATTATTTCCAAGCACATTACTAACTTTGTAAATACAAAAGTAAACATTCTGAACGCATCTGCACCTGAGCTGAGGGACAAAAGAATTCTGATCCCCGACTTCTGAAATGATTCCTATTCTCAGTACATTTCAGTGTGTGACACCCTAAGACTGCTCCCTTTGTCTCAACCATACAAAGTACGTGTTTCAGCAATCACTTGAAACTGGCACTCCCTCATTCTCAAACCCGCACCACAGACTTTTCATTCACAAGAAAAAGCTTCCTAAATGAGCTTTTCCAGCACTCTAAAACAATGTTGATGATATAAATTGCTATTTACAGCCTACATCTCCAGCGTATCTTGTGCATCTAATTCCACTGAGCCCTACTTTAGATTAGAAACACAGCTCCCATGAAATAATCATCCCTCTACACGCACTCCTGGGTTTTCACCTCCCTCTACACTACCACACGCCAGTGCAAACACAAGTCTTCCTTTTCCCAGACAGTGGAACAAAGCAAGATGTATCCTGGCTGATCATGGGGTCATGTGTGCCCCTGTATTGAACTACGCCTCCCCTTTCTCCTCCTCCTCCCCCTCATCTGACTCCACTGCAGACATCAGCTGGTCACACGCTCCTCCGCTGTGCCTCCAGGACCCTCCGGCCCGTACAGAACGTGGGGTAGTGGGGTACTCACCACGCCCGCAGTCTCCCGCTGTGCTGGCGTGCGCTGCTCCTTTTCAGAGACAGCTAAACAAAGGTGCCCAGGTGTACGGAACAGCCGTCATCGGCCGCACCGGGAGCCCAGTCTCCATGCGCGCGCGCGCGCTCCGGGGAGAGCGGAGCAAACGGCTCGGGCTGGGCGACGGCTGCTCAAACGTGCCCTTTCCGTGACCCCACTCTCCTCTGAAGGTCAAGCGCACCGCCGCTCCCCGGTAACCAGGGAGGCGGAATCTACACGATCCCCTCTCTCCGCCCGGCTGCACGGCACTTTGTCTGACAGCGGGATTCATTTCATGAGAGGGAGTCTGTAACCAGCGGTGGAACCAGCCTGTCCCAGCCAGCCGTGCCCGCACACGCTGCCTCCCAGGAGATGTCCCTCCAACACCCAGCCTCGCCTTACACAGATCTATCTGTCCAAACTGCCATCAAGAAATACGTCTCCCCTTCACGTCTTCTGGGTTTTTCATCAGGGATTTTTAAGCACACGTATTTATTTGGAGCTGCTGATTTGGCAAGAAAGAAAAAAAAAAACATTCGTATTCAAAGGAAGAACTGTATGGCAGGAGCTGCAGATCAGTGCAGTATTAAATGCAAGCTTATTACAGCTGAGACAAAGAGAGGGTAATCCATGGCTGACAACTCATTTGCATACACTGAGATGAATCACTACTTGCTCCTCAACGCTGCCAAATTCCCCCAAACAGAAACACTACCAATGGCCCTAGTAGTGATGTAAATTATGCATATATATGTTGATTGGTCGATGCCTGAGAGGAGCAATTATTGGTTAATCATTGTTGGTGAAGAATGAAATATGTTAATTAACAGTGACAAATTTATATTTTTTTAATTTAATGAAATGCAATGAGATAAATTAATGAATTGGCCTATTTAAAAGCTCTGGCTTTTCTGTATGAAACTTCGAAATTAAAATCATATGCATTCTACCACGTTAGCTAAGTTCTGTAATGCTTTACGAACAGTCAATTTAATATTAACTAGCTAGATTACCTTATCAAGTTTGCTGGCTGCAAGTTAGCTACCTTCTAACAGTTAGCTAACTGTACACTATTTGTACTTGTTGAGCTTGTGACTGATAACAACAAACCACATATACTCAATATCCACAAGCAGTCAAAATACATTAGCCCGGGCCTAAACATATCCATAACTCTCCTCTGTGTAAATATTTCTTTTATCCCAGGAAATATGTTCACAAGACATTACACATTAAAACCACCTGGATGTTAGTTAGTTAATAATGTAAATACTGTAAAAATGTTATTAGATGTTTTTAATTATTGCAAGTCTTTAGTATCCAATGTTCCTACTTAAACATAGTATGCATAGCAGCATTTCGCAAAGTAAATTCATTTTAACATGTCAAACGGGCTTTAAAACAAAAGAATGCCTGCCTTCATCCTTCAGCACTTCATGTTTAAACTCTTCTTACAGTTTTGGTCAATCATTCTGCTCACTGTACAAACAGAGGACCTCTGAACTGGCTCTCAGTTTTCTGCCTTACAAACTGCAAAGCATCCACACAGCAGAGCTGTCCCTTTAGAAAAGCATCTTGATTCATCACCGCATTGACTTGGGGATCTTTAGTGGCTGTGCAAGAAACATCAATGATAACAGAGAAGCTCTATTACGCTACGTCTGCCTGGAGGACAATCAAAGGCTGCAAACAGGACTGGACAAAGACGAGGGGCTTTCACTACCATTGCCTGTGATTGTACCATGCCAGTACAAGAAATACATTTCATTTCCTTTTCTTTAGATCCAAAGTCAGCAACATGTGTGTCAGAACAATTTAATATTTAATGTAAAACTACACTTGACAATACTGTGAAAGCCAAAAGGCTTAGAATTAAAGGAATTAAAGTACAGCAAATATCAAAATGTTTTTTTTTTACATCTATCAATGTAGAAAAACCATGTCACAAAGAATGAGACATGACCCATTTCCTGCTTGCAAGTCTCTCTGTTTTACGGCATGTATTCACACAATAAGCTTTAAAAAGTGGCTGATCAGACTCCAAGACACTGTTCTGGGAAGCACAAAAATCTCTCCTGAGTGTAGAGACTGTTCCACCCCAGCAAAATCCTATAGATATCACTCACTCTCAACTCTTTTTAAACTTCACCTTTACTTACATGACACAGGTCAATATAACAGGATGGATGCAAAGGAATTTGGGGTTGCTTTATACACCTACAGGTCATTTCTGCATTGTACCAGTTCTGGAAGACATGACTGTGCTAAGACATGCACATTCTGTCTTCTCTCTCTACACTCTCACTATAGAAAGAAGCCTTTTTTTCCGCCAGCAGCATCATGTGATATGAGGTTAGACACATGCGGCTCTGTGAAAACAGGGCTCCAATTTAACGGACGTCTCAGCAAATTTCCACAGAAAGCTACCACAACTGGAAATATCTCTGCCTTAATCATTAGCCTACCAACCACCTCTGTAACTGACAAATGGCCCACCTGCAGGGCAGAGCAGGAGGGAAAGAGACAAAAGGGTCGACGCACGGGTCTACCCTTTGCAGCCTAGATATCATTCCAATCAGATGACTGATGGAGACAGACCTGGCAGATGCTCTAGCTTTATTTTTGACATTGTGTCACCGGGTAAGACGGGGCCAGCAAAAGGACACTGAGCGATCAGTGTCTGTCGGACATGAGCGTCAGGTGAAGCCACCAAACGTCGGTGGCATGTCACTCACCTGCTCTGTGGCCACTATCTGCTGAGCTAGCACCTCCATATTGGTTGCCATGGTGATGTAAGATCATTAGTGGAACCTGTTTGGAGAGAAGCCAGTAGCTTCTATCAGCATTGGAAATAATAAATAAATATTGTTTTCATGTATGTTGTTCTAAACAATATTTCACTTATTTTCCATTCTATTTCATTTGAAATTGGTCATTCAATTATGAAATATGCCCTTAAATTTACCAAAGCTGCCTCATGATTCTGTAACATGAACTGTAAGAAAGAATTTCCCTACATTAAACTGCGTACAAGTCTTTACTCTAAGAATAGAGTACTTTTAACTGTAATACATCTATTTGATAAAGCATTCATACATCTCAAATAACCTATGCTATGATGGCAAATTTATTTTAATATAACATATTTAAATCTCTGAGCAAAAACAAGAAATGTGTAACCTGCATTCAAAACTGTATCTAAGGCAAAAAATTATATATATATATATATATAAAAAAGTATCAGAGGTTTCACAGACTGGTAGAATATATAAATGCAGACCCACCATTACAGGATTATTAGTTGAATAAAGGACAGTAAGTTGCTTGAATGAAGGTTGGTGGGGTAAATGCTGAGTTTGTTTTTTTTCCTTTGGTTGTAAAGTAATAACAGAGTTCTATAAATTACACAGTAAAACTGAGGTTTTTATGTCTTTGTGGATTAGAAACTGTGTCTGCTTAACTACACGGATGTTGTCTAACAGATAGATTAATTGTTTTTGGGGTTAATGCAGGGCGTTTGAGTAGTTGCCTGTGGGCTAAAGTCAGGGGGGTTGATTAATGGGCAGCCATTACACCTGGACAGGTTTGCTTTGCTTTTTTGTTACAATAAAACTGAAGATGCCAATCTCCTCTGGACTCTGACCTACTGCATCTCAGGACTTACGATCACTTATACAAAACCCCTGCTGGCATCTGATACACACCGTTCATGAGCCGTTACTCAAATTTAATTGTTCCCATCTCTGATTCCGGTGCGGTTTGAGATGCCTTTTCTAAATATTTGATTATAATGAGAGGGCCTAACCAAAAATGCCTCTGCCACTTTCCCCTTCAGATCATCTTGCAAGTTTCCTGAGCGTTCTATTTATATGGCCCATTCTCTGTGCAATATACAGTACGATCTGCACCACAGCCATCTTCCCCGGGCTCTCGGTTACAGACGGAACAATCAATAAAGCTCTCACTGCAGCAGCATGAGCCTTACTCATATACAAGGTTAAACAAGAGCGTGGAACGGCCGCACCCACCAGTAGTTGCCTATGGAGTTTTTTTTTTTTTTTTTTGAAGCAGAAGACACTGAATCAACCCTTCACAAGGGGCTGAGAGGAGGGAAAGAGGAGGGAGAATGGAAGGTCAGCCAAAGGTGATGGAAGGGAGAGTGGAGGAAGAATAGAGGATGAAGGAAAGAGTGTAAGAAGGAGAGATGTCACAGTCCTCCGGATCTCAGTTGTGTATAGCTGATTTACAATGCCAGAGCTGGCAACAAGACACTTGGTTCAGCAGTAGTACTGTAATAATGTTCAAACGTACCTTGCCAACATTCTAAAGCCACATCAATTCGAATGCCACTGTATACATACAGAGTATAGCACATCACGCAGAAGGCTTCAAATTGTAACATCCAAAGCAAAAATAATTAATTTACTCCAGCTAAGAGCATCTGCCATGAAAATGTGTTTCATAGGAACGGTATAACTTTTGAGTTAATATGAGACACATGAATCTCAAGCAGTACATGTTTAAAGACGTGTTTATCAACGTTCGCTCTATTCTTAACTTAGAATGCACTTTCCAAGAATACGGGGGGGTGGGGGAGAGACACGGTCATCGTAAGTTTTAAGGAAATCACGAATGAGTTTGGACACCTCATCACAAAAAGTAAACGAATGAGTAAGGTTCCATCACTGCTGCCAGTGAACAAAATGATGCTATCCGTTCAGCTCCTCATATACATCTTGGATCATACACACCATTATACAAAGACAATAGCTGATTATAAAATGAAAACATGTTGTTGCCCAATTCATTGCTACTTGCACAGCTATATAACTAGACTAGATTTATGAGTTAATTTATCTACTAACGTTACATTGAGATTTCAGGAGCTGACTGGCAAGCTGGATGTCACTACTGCATACGAGTCAATACGCTGGTTTAAAGACAATAAATTGATGTCTCCATATTCCTAATAAATGCATTGCTAAAAATACACTACAAACCCAGGCATCAACAAAACGACAGCTGCCCCCTCCACAAAGTTTGCTAAAATGCAACATCGCTTTCTTCCGAGCAACTGTTCATTTTCGAAATATAGGAGGGTACGCAGCTATTCATTCCGTGAACCGCTGGCAGCTCTGTCATTGGCTCTAAGCATTATGAATTTTCCATTAAACAACTCTCTGATAGGTCGAGCACTGAGCCATTCAACGGTTAATTCCTGCCGACATTAAAACGAATTCAAAGACCGAAAAAAGGAACAAAATGGAGAATCTGGCATTAAGCCAAGGTACGCCGAGCAGCCATTTAACTATGTATTTAAAATGCATTGAAAAACACGAGACGCCCGTGATTTGTCATGTTATTTCCATTTGTAAAACTTGGCAAGCGAATCGTAGGCATCCGCCTTTTTGTTTATGCATACAACCCCTGCAAAGCAACCCCCTGTCCCTCGGATGGCAAAGGTAAAAGGGTCGGGTTCAGCTGCGCGATAGCTCGTAAGCAAACCACACTGGCAGCCACTACTCGTCTTTGTCTTCGCCAGGATCACGTAGCTAGCTGCCTGTACGAAAAGATATGTAGTCTTTGTGGAAAATAATTACGATTGCGCAGGCAAATCGTTTATTTAAACTACAATATCAGTTAAACCGAAACGTAAAATATGACATGACAGCACCGCCCGGGTTTGAAAACTAGACTTGGCCGTAACTTGCCGGGGTTCGCTCAGGCCAGTAGCCAGCTAAAGTGAAATTAACCTCCCTTTGCTGCGATAGGGTTTCAATATAGTAAGCGGGTTTGAAAGAGGAAT
This sequence comes from Megalops cyprinoides, assembly GCF_013368585.1. Taxonomy (NCBI): domain Eukaryota; kingdom Metazoa; phylum Chordata; class Actinopteri; order Elopiformes; family Megalopidae; genus Megalops; species Megalops cyprinoides. Next base: position 23,602,872 of record NC_050589.1, read on the forward strand.
TGAGCCTTACCTCCTGCAATAAACAACGCCGCCTTTGGATCTCGGTGTTTTTAAAAATTATTTGTTATTGTTTTTCTTCTGTGAAAGGTCATAGTTCGTGACCCCGTTCCGCCAGCGTGCTGGGAGTTTTTTCTTCTTCCTCCTCCAGCGCCCTTCTCCTTCCTAGCGCACCGAGCGGCGCGAGCCAGACAGCGCTGACGTCAGGCTGTCTGCACCTGAAGGACCGCCGCTGATTGGCCAACACTTATGTCTCTGTCTATTCTTTTGCATTCATATAACGCAATTTATTGAAATGGCTGTCTCTGAATAGGAACGCAAAGATCTCTCATAAGTGGGGAGGGAAATACATGGCTGGCGATTTTCGATGTTTAATAGGGCCACAACGAAGACTTGCAATATATAACCGTGAAAAGTTATGTCAATGTTAACGTTCACTAAAGTGTGATAAATGCATCGCTGCATATGCATAGCAGTCTGGGGTTCTGAGCAAACGAGGGGAGACGTAACGTTAGACCTAGATCTAACTAATCATAAAAAACACTATCTGTTTTTGCTTTGGTGCTGCATGAGGTTTGGATTGTACATAGCAACATTTGTAGCTTTGTGCAGTGTTATGTCAACGTTAAGTAATAAAAGTTATACGCACAAGATGCAAGTTCCTTTGGGGTTACAGTTTGAGAGAACTAACTCAAACCAGAATATTTTTTCCTGATTGTGCTGTATGGTTGGTGTAGAATGGTGGCTCATTGGAAGATGAGACACATTCAGTTGACACAAAGTTGAGCAGAAGTTTAAATCAATGCAGTGGTCCCATAAAGTTCTCGGATACTCGCATCTCTGAAAGTGAAAAATATTGTATGGTGGAAATCAGTCTAGCTGGGAAAAGCTCTGAGAAATATATTTTCAGTTGAATATTCACATACATGTTGAATACCCAGAATTGTGGGGGGTTAAAACCTTTTAAAATAAATGTCTCAGTTAGTAATGGGATGGTAAATGTCAAATCATTCTTTGAAATATGTGCATTTGAGATTTCAACATTCATGTATTTATACATGATTTATTATCTGCATTTCCAGAGTGGTATCACACCATTTCAGTGGCATTTTATTCTCAGTTTGACACCATTTTTTACATATCTTGCTGCCCAGCTGCAATGTCAATCTGTTATATCAAAGCAAGTAAGTGGGATTAAGTACAATATTAGATGTGTGTGCAGAGAGGAGGCTAGGAAAGCAGCCTTGTGTCTTTCTCACTGGAGTAAACCTAGTATGACCATCAGACAAATACTTATTAAAGGACACTTCTCAGTCTAGAAAGAGCATCCCAATTTAAGTTTTTCCTTACATCATAACTTAGGTGTTTGTAGTTCAGTCTGCAATGTATAAACAAGATGGCAAAAACTTCATGGAATAAGCAGGAGTAGAAGTCACAATAAAAATCAAATCATTTTAAAATGATAAAACCAAACCAGCCCTGAGTGCACAATCAAACACAAAAACCTCTGCTCTGCAGCCACACACCTGCATTTAATGGCCTGGTATTCAGCTAGCTGTGACTCAGGAACCAATGGCTTGTTTAAACACCAAATCACAACAATTAGACAAAAGCTGTTTGAAAATGCAATTGATGGAATACAAACCTCTTAGGTAACTTTCAGTTAGTGTTTTAGACACAGGAAACCCCCATTAAACATTACAAAACAGCGGAAAATTAAATAAACAAGAATTTTGTATGACAGGTAAATGCCTTTTTTTCAGATGAGAAGCCACCAAATGTAGGGTGACCATACGTCCTCTTTTTGGGACACATTTTTTAGGTTCCAAAAAGAGGACATGTCTGGGAAAAAGAGGACGTATGGTCACCCTACCAAATGCCATTCCAATGTTTTCTGACACTGCTGTGCCTTTAAGAGTACTTCAGATGCAAGGAGCAGTAACTAAATATTAATATTAATAAATAATACCAATAAAGTAAATACTAGTTTTCCACTGAACTTTCCATTGCAGTCCAGGAAAGGATATTTTTTGGTGCCTGTAGATGCAAATCAGCAGAGACACTGAAACCACTTAATGTGCTGCATATAACTCAGAAGTGCCTCAATGGCATAAATACATAATCCCTTATATTACACCTGAATTATAATGAATGTAGTCTATGTTATTTATTGAACTTATTTTTAACACCACTATAAATTGATTTGATTAGCTACAACTTACCTAGACCATGTCTAAGGTGTCTGTTGGCACAAACTGTCTCTGAGCTAGCTGGCCAGACACCACAGAGTCACAAAGAATATTAATATTATTTCTGACTGTTCTTAGTGCCAGATCCTCTGCCTTACCCTGTACCTGAAGCCATTCCAGACTCCACAAAGCTTACCTTGGTTGCGTTATGTATGTGAGAATTGCAGTATTGCCAGCATCTCTTGTTTTCTTGAGTCATTCTTGATCACAGGGGGTATCCCATTCATATAGTTTTTTATTTGAATGGCAACTGGAAGCATGTCTTAATCTCAGGTCATGCCTACTATAATGTATGGTAGTAGCGCTATTGTGCTTTGTTTTTTTGTTGTTTTTTTTTGCATCTATGGATTGTGGAGTTCTTCAAATAGAGGGAGTCACGAATCCCAGCATGTTTTAGGACATTTTAGCCAAAAACCTAGATCCCTCTGGCAGAATGCTCAAGCTTGGCTTAAAATAGACATTCCAGCAAGACAGTAGTCCAGCGTATTCAGCAAAATCTACAATGATATGGTTAACTGTGAATAAATGCCTCATGTTATCTGGAATAAAATTATTTATTAACAACATGACTCTGTAATGCTGTTAAGATTAAAGCATACAATTTTAAAACAGAAAAATATCCAATATGTACTTTTTTGTTATATCAATCATAGGTATAGGTAAGCATTGGAAGGCACTGTAGGGTATGCATAATATATGTAAGGCAATGAGTGATAAAATGAGATGTTTTTACTTGTTTGTGCATTTCAAAAAAATAAAGTCATGCAAAAGAACAAATAACTATCTTTGTCAGGATCATTCATTTTCCTTTTCTCTTAATGCCTGTGCAGCTGTTTTGGGCAAAAAGCCATTCAAAGTCCTCCACGTATGAATTACTTTTTAAAATGACATGCGCCTTGCAGCTGACATCTTGAATCTGAGATAATGCACAACACATCTCCAAGGCAACAAGAGATGCATCAGAATAGTGACAGCACTGTTTATTAAGTGCTGTGACATTGCTGGCCAATAAACCACACATAAAAACGCAGAAGGAGAATTCTTTACCCAAAACAACAGTTTATTTTAAAAATCAAGAAATACAGACCAGCATGGCCCCAAGCTACCAACAAAACCAAATGTTCCAGCTACACACACCTCTGTGTAATCACAGGCTAATTTGGTCTGAAAAGGTGAGGCCTATTAGCTCATGGCAGGCCTCTCACACACAATTGCAGTTACAAATATCTCGCTTGCAATGAAGGTGATGGTAAAAGTATATGTACTACTATTGCACATTGTGGAAAAGTGGACAATGGAGGCTCTTCATTTAAACAGTTACACATACATGAATACAAAAATAAAACATGTAGCTGACTATTAAACATTTTATCAAGGTCAACACAGTTTTTGTAGAGATAGGTAACAGCTATTTTTTACAGTCCAAAGCTACACGAGACTCAGGCAATATTTGCAAATGTATGTTACATATACACTACATCTTGATTTTGCTCCAAATCTCATGTCTCATTTGCAGAGTGTGCCAACAATACTGTCATTTGTTGTGTTCCTCCAAGTATCTAGACTGAGCACTGATGTTACAATGTTAGTAAATCAAGGTATCGTTCACAGTTATTGATTCTGTTTCTGGAAAACATTACTTAAGAAATCCAGCAGTTCTTTCAAACTCCAGCAAACCCAGAAGGCTGGTATGATGGTCAGTATCTGTATTGTGTGCAAAGACCACAGCTGACTTAATATAATCCCCAATTTGAGGTTAATAAGTGTTATTTTTTTCACGAGTCACCCCCTTTGTGCAACATAAGGCAAGGTTTTAATGGCAGAATTTCTTTTCTGTCTCATGTTCATGAATATCACTCTTTACGTCATCAGCTTCCTGTTTTCAATCTGAGCTGAAGATTTCTTAATTCCATGTGCATTAGACACTGTCAGACCCCAGCATAGCACTTGTATAATATAAAAATGAATGAATTTGTAAATCAACAGCATTTACATTTACATTTATTCATTTGGAAGACGCTTTTATCCAAAGCGGCTTACAAGTGAGGTACAATGCAACACAAGCGAAAAAGGATACAGAGTCAACAGTATTAGAAGTACTGCATGACAAAGTCCCAAAGCTTGGCCAGGCGAAGTACCAACTAGTAGGTAAAGCTAGCGAGTGCATTGAGACATTGCAACCAAACCATTATGTTTAAACTATTACAGCCAAACCATAACATTTTTTATAATATAGTTTAATAGGAGACAGGTGCTCAGCTGAGAGCGGAAGAGATGTGTCTTCAGATGTTTCTTGAAGACAGAGAGAGACTCAGCAGAACGGATGAGGTGTGGAAGTTCATTCCACCACCAGGGGACAATGGTGGAGAAAGTCCGGGATAGTGATTTAACGCCACGATGTGACAGGACCACCAGGCTCTGGTCAGTGGCAGAGTGTAGCAGTCGGGAGGGAACATAGGGTTGCAGCAGTGAGTTCAGGTACTTAGGTGCAGTTTTGTTGGTCACCCTGTACACAAGCATCAGGGCCTTGAACATGATGCGGGCAGCTACAGGGAGCCAGTGGAGTCATACTAAGAAGGGTGTAACATGAGCCCTTTTTGGTTGATTGAAAACCAGACGTGCAGCTGCATTCTGTATCAACTGTAGAGGTTTAATAGTGCATGCAGGTAGGCCGGCCAAAAAAGCATTGCAGTAGTCCAATCTTGAGATGACCAGTGCCTGGACAAGGAGCTGTGCAGCATGCTCGGATAGGTAGGGCCTGATTTTCCTGATATTGAAGAATCCTGATAACAGCATTCTTCATGTTACTGTGTGTGAGTATATGTGTGTTCATGTGTATATAAACACTTATGTTGAGATGGAAAAGAACATTAGACAAGTAAGTCAAGGGAACATTGTAATAAAAATCTAGCAAATATGGCCAGAAAATAGGTTTCAGGGGTTTTTCCATGCACTTCACTTCATGGAGGGTTCATTTTAAAGTAGCCACAGGGTTGTGTTTCACATGAGAATTCTACAACAAAAACATCAACTTTGAGCTAGTCTCAGGTAGCCCACTGCTGCTTAAACAATCTCAAAGTAAACTGGGCTCCTTGTTGCCAAGTTTGATTGATGCCTCAGTTTTCCACTGCAGGTTGGAAGTGTATGTTGCCATGGGTGTTATCAGAGTGAAGCTGTGCTATCTAGTGTTATCGAGTTGATCCCAAAAGTTTCTGGGTCTGGGAACTCCTGTTTTACCAGTGAGATATTTAAGGTACTTAACCCAGATTTGTGTTAAGCATGGTAAGTGCATAGAAGCAGTGTGAGTGGCATCAAATTGAGAACGTGTGCTGAACATGACCTGGCCATCATGAATGCCCTGTTCCAAAAGAAAAATAAATTTAAAATATCTTGGATGCCACTAGCTTCCAAGATTTGGTAGCTGATCGATTACATCACAATCAGACAGACTGACATTAAGGACATCTTACTTACACATACAATGAGAGGAAGGGAATACTGGCAAGATCATTGCACGTTTATGAGTAAACTCCAGATGCAAACATTCCCACTTACACAATAACAGAAACCCAAACAATAAAAAGCTGCATTGCGCCCTGATACAGAAAGATGATTCTTGCAATGACTTTAGTCACTCTGAGAAACTTACTGAAACAGAGTGTCTTAAGTATTGAGAACATCACTAATAAAAGGTGTGCCTCTTTAAGGTCAAAGCTACAGTGTATGAGGCAGCAGGCCATGCCATTGGCTACAGAGGTATGAAGCACCTAGTTAGGACTAGTTTGATAAAAACCTCTGACCAAATTTACTTATTATTATATGACATATATAAGGCTCACCACGCCACCTTCAATAACCCATCACCTGAAGCCCTAAAAAACAATGGGAAACATTACAAAAGGGGTTCAGTCCACTGTAGGAGTGCAAAAAAACAAATGGTGGATTACCACAGCACAAGAAATCCAGATGTATGCAGACAATAATAATATGCATAAGCATATTCTGTGACGCCATTTATAGGCTCAGGAACTGCTGTCTGACACCACTCAAATCTGCAGATGACAGAACTTTCCTGAATGACTAGAAGTTGGTGTAAAAAGATAGGCTGACCACTGTGAGGCCCTACTTAACCAGCCAAACCCAGCACTGGTTCAACAGCACTGGTTGACCCTCACAGTCTTCCCACTGCACCAAAGCTCAGCCTCCCACCAACCTCTTACAAGAATGCCCAAGTGATCAAAATCCTGAAAGTCCTCTCATCCTAAAATCATCACAGGCTGATCTCTGCATCAGAACACTGCAGCTCTTCATTTTGAAAAAAAGGGCATCCTTAATGAAAATCTTGTTTCCACACGTGTTATCAGGTTTTATCTTTTGTTTGGTTCCTAAAGGCTTCTTCTTCTTGGCGAGTCCACGTTTCGCAGTAGAAATCCCTTCAACATTGGCAGAGATGACTGTGAGTGCAGTTCTTTGAAAAGGTCTGTGCTTATGTCTGCTTGCATTTTTGGCCTACAATGTTCATGTAGCTGCTGCTATTGTACGTGGTGGTAAAAGGATTTGTAGATTATCCAGGGCCGCCTGAACAGATACTCAGACGCTCCTATCATGGACCCAAAGTTCCTAAAGTAATGGATAGTGATTGAGGTCCACATTTTGTTAGGAGCACCATTAAATACATGGGTTAAATCTTAAAGATCAACAACAGAGCAGTGGGTGGCAGTGTAGCATAGTGGTTAAGGAACAGGACTCGTGACTGAAAGGTTGCGGGGCTGGGGCATTGCTGTTGTACACTTGGGCAAGGTACAATTGCCCCAGTCAATATCTAGCTGTATAAATGGGTAATATTGTTTAAAAAAAAGTATAGCCTATGTAAGTTGCTCTGTAAGAGTAAGAGTGTCTGCTAAATGATGTAATGTATACAGTCAAATGCTTTTGTATTGTACCTCACTTGTAAGTCGCTTTGGATAAAAGCATCTGCCAAATGAATAAATGTAGACCACCAATGTCGTATTGCACACCATCCACAGTGCCTGCTGTTTATGAAGTTAAAACACAAGAGAAAGAGGGAAAATCTGTTAAAATGTGTATTGTCTTAATCAAGCTTTTGCTATGTAGTGCTGTGTAAGTGGGTGAAGATACCCTAAACTAAGTATCCAAATAAATGATCACAAGAAAATTTAGTTTAACACAAATCCACATTTTAGGAGAATGGTATGGCATCACAACACAATAGTATTGATGTAATGTTTGTTTTTGTAATCTGTTTATGGTCCTTCAGAGACCATTATTTCCCTTTGGGTTTGTTTATTATACCGAATCTTTGAGGAGGACTGCTGGAAAGTGTATGTTGTTGTTCATTGAAACGAATAGATGTTTATCAATTACGTAATTATGTAATTTTTTTGGTCATATTCCAATACATTCCATATACAGGATGCAGTGGCAGATGTTACATTTGTCTCAGGTTGGTAAATTGAAGTCTTACTTGTGGCACATTTACACTTGATGTAAATTATAATGAATGTATTCACATATGGGAGAATTAGAAACAATACACAACGTAACTACCAAACTACTTTTCTCGGCAAACAAACTTCCGGTCACGTTAAATCATTTTTCATAAAATCGCAAGTGAGCATGGAAAAACAATCCATCCAAAAACAAAATCTGGACATGGAGTCAGTATGGATGAATCCAGTGGAGGGCGCCAACGTTAAACTGGAATGAGATGCTGCGAGGAATTCGTGCTTTTTCTTGGGCTTATTGCGAAACGCGATTCTTCCACGACGATGCAGCAGCTGTGGATGCACAACAGCCAGATTTGCTGGAAACAGGGTAAGAGAAAAACAGATTCATGTTGCGAATGTAGGATATTTTGTACATGGTATTTTCATCCTAATGTTTCAAATTTCGTGTTATAACTATCTAGTTAATATCCAGAATATAATATATAATATACAATATATTATGCTTATATTACATGCACAGTACATTTTATGGCATGCACAGTCAGGTAAAAACAGGCTACAGTGGCCAGTGCGCTGCTGAGGGAGCGTGGCGCAGCGTTTTTGCTTAAGGCATATTAAATTGAAGGAATTTGCAGAAAAAAACCACAACAAAATAAATAAAATGTGGTCATGTAAAGCTCATATGGCCATAACGGATAAGAATCTGTTTGGTTTTAAAATAAATGCATATTGTGGACTGGCGATAGCGGTTCCCAGTCTTTTGCTGAAATGTAAAGCTTGAAGGGGACTTTGTGTCTAACAGATACTAGTAACTTAATAGTGACTGTTTGGCATCCAGTGCCAGAAACCGTTGTCTCCGCCAGTGAATATTTCTTGGCAGCGTCACCCTCCTTTGACTACACCAGGCTTAAGCTGTATGAAATGTGTAAAATAAATGGCAGTGCGGTCGAAACACGTACAAATCGTGCACATTCGACGCCGTGACAAGGCCAAAATTAATTTTTCATGGTTAAACGACAGTTACGTATGTTTTGCCGCAAGAGATCGGAACAGAAATCTGGCTTTGGTTTATTTACTGTTATTTCAATAGAATGGTATGCGGATCATTTCTATGTCGCAAGAGATGCATGCCGTATTTCAGCTGTGTTCTGCCCCATTCCAGCAGGCTCCCAGGGGGACATGTAATGAAGCACATGATGAGGAGAAACTGAGAGCTGGACACAGAAAGGGACTCCTGGGGTGGAGCCAGTCCTGCAGGCCACATAGACAAACGAGGCCTCCTGCTGCCCAGAGCAGGAGGAGAACAGGCAGGACACATGGAGCGCATTGGAGAGATATGATGGAGGATCAGATTACAAAAAGCTGGAGGGACTGAGAGTGGAAGACAGAGGGTGCAGAGGGGGAAGAGTGAAGATCTACAGGAGGATACTCAGTGCCAGTGAAGATGTTGGGGAGGGGCCTGTGGTTGTGGAAGGGCAGGTTTGGGAAACGCAGGTGCACTGCTGTGTCTGTGCTCTGTGCTGCAGTGCCGTGTGCATGTCTGCTGGCCCTGTTGTTTGTGGATGCCATAGAGTCCTGGACCATGTCTCTTGCCATGAATAAAGCTGGGGCAGAGCAGGGGGGCGGGGGAACTCACAGCAGCCCCCAAGGCAAACTTGAGGAGTACCCTCTGATGCCCAGTCCCCTTGTCTGCCAGCGTGCGAACCCCTACCTTCTCACCATAGTGACCACCGCTCCCGCCAACCTCAAGGCACGTGAGGCTATCCGGAACACCTGGGGTGGGGAGACTGAGGTCAGGGGTCGAAGGGTCATGACACTGTTCATGGTTGGCTTGACTGTTGATCCTGTACTGTCCAAACAGCTGGTGCAGGAGGCTCAAGATCATAGAGACTTGATCCAGGGCCGCTTCGTGGACACCTACGCGAACCTCACCCTGAAAACCCTGTCTATGCTGGGCTGGACCCGTCGCTTCTGCCTGCAGACACGCTTCATTGCCAAAGTGGACGATGATGTGCTGTTTAACCCTGGCATGCTCCTGCGTTACCTGAACAGGAGCCACAGCACAGTGGGTGACCTGTACCTAGGCCGAGTCCATCTTAAAGTGTTGCCCAACCGCAACCCGGCCAGCAAGCACTACCTCCCAGCTACCGCCTATGCCCCCGAGGTTTTCCCAGACTACTGCAGTGGAACGGCGTACGTCCTGTCCCTCTCTGCCGCCCTCAAGATCTCCCAGGCTGCACCCTCCCTGTCCGCACCTGTGCCCCTGCCCCCTGAGGACGTGTTTGTTGGGTTGACCGCTCGGGCCGCCGGTGTCCTTCCGTCCCACTGCCCTCTGTTCTCAGGGGGCCCAGGCATGCCATACAGCCGCTGCTGCTACCAGGCCATGGTATCCGTGCACCACATCTCCCCCAGAGAGATGATACGCATTTGGGGAGAGGTGCACAGCCCACCCCCTTGCTCATGGTTCAGTATGCGGGTGTCCCTGGGTCTTTGCAAGGTTCGGGCACTGCTGGGTACCATGCTTGGGGTGGACGAAGGGGTGTAGAGACCATTGTGGTGGTTATGAGATTCATTGTGCCTCTGTTGAGTATTAGAAGATGTACACTATCCTACCAAAAGTCAGGGTCAGGGACAGGGACAGGGTTAGTTATGAATGAAACATTTCTTTAGTCCAAGAATGACTTTGATGACTACTTCAGTACACCGTGGAAGACTGTCTACTAATTTCTGGTAGAAATCTGGTGATATTTTGCTATACTTCTCCTTTAAAATATTAGTAAGTGCCACTACTGAAAAGGGCCATCTTGACCTTGTCTTAATATTGCACTTCAGTTCATCCCAAAGGTGTTTAGGCAGGTGGAGGTCAGTATGTCTGTGCTGTCCACTACAATATTCCAGGGTTTTTTCTCAGGAAAATGAGAATGCAGTCAGATGTTGTGTCCCCTGACTTGTGGTAAGATAATATAGTTTACTGAACGAGAGAGGAGAATCCATGGCCATCCCAGCCACAGGACAATATGAGCTGAAAAATCACAAGCACAATACAAAAAATTTGAATCACTGCACTTTTTATTTTCATAATATGAAGTTTATAATCTATTGTTTTATGTTTGGTACTTTTGGGTTTGTTTCCTTTTTTACAATTATTTAAATTTTTAAATTGTACCTGTATACTGTTTATGTTTAGGATTACTTGTGGTGGTACTGACATTAATCATTTGCTTTTGGGGCTTGGAAACATTTGAGGTAGCTTGTGAACTCTAGTTGTTGTTGTTGCCTGTTGTTGTACTTTAATATGACGCCGTTGGTGTGCGAATGAGTACGTACTTCCGCTTACACAGAGGATGTCAGTTGAGTAGGCTGTCCTTCAGTGTGGCCCAGGACACATTCACATACACACTGCTAAAAGAATGTGGCCATACGTGGCCCAGACCACCTCCGAATGTGGTCCGGAGCGTTTGGATCTCAATGCATCTTGGGTCCATTCGCACCTGTACTGCGCTTGTCCACCTGAGCTTGTCCACTTGTGATCGGATCACCCAAGATGCATGTTAATGCCAGGTGTGAACAGGGCCATATATTTTGAGGTGGTTTTAGCTGACATGTGACTAGATACTTTCTGTCACAGTCAGAGTTTTTCCATGATGCAAGTATGTTACTAGTTTACAGAAGTGTAAATTCATTTTATTTTTACATTTACAGCAAAAACAAATTTCAACCTCTCAAGGCAAATTATAATTTGGGAAAAAAGTATGCAGTGAACAATGTGTTATTGCAATCAGCGACATCTCTGATACTGATACTACTGATTTCAGAAAACTAAGTGTGTATCTCCTCTTCAAATGTGAACACAGGATAAGGGGTGCCAGAGAGCAGACTGATGCTGTGATGGAGATTGACTTGTTCGTATGTCAGTACAGTTGAACTGATACAACCATTATGTTTACCAAGTGGAGTGTAAATGATCAAGGCCAGATCAATGATATTGCAGAGCTGAAATTTACCTATACTCCATTGGAGGCATACACAACATGCATTCTGGATTAAATCAAACTATTTACTACTCCATTCTAATTTACATTGGTGGGTATGTAGAAGGTATATGTGGAGCTTTTATAAATCCCAAGTTTCTGAAAATCATAGGGAAAATTCTCCAGAATGACATCGTATGGTCATGTATCATGCACTACAAGACACGATCTGCCAGAAATCACACCTGAATTGTTTGTGAGATTAACTGATAATATGCTTGCAGTTAAATAATGATTAGCGATCACACAGACCTATACTAATCGATGCTTCCTACTTGAGCTGCACTATTGTTTTATTATATTAATGTAGACAAAAACGGAATTTATTCACACTTCTGACAGCATGAAGGCATGTTTTGTAGGGGATTGAAATGGGGGTATAAGTTTGTTAGCACAGTTCCCTGACTTGAAGCAAAACAAACCCATTTTCAACTACTTTGTAGTATTGTGAACACATACACTGAACAGACAGAACTGCAGTGGAGCGGAAAGGATTTGTAGCCAGCACTTTGTGGCCATCCGAATTTGTATATAAGTCCTCAGTGATCAGTGATCCAAGTGTCCTGGAATATTGCTCCATAGACAAGCGGTGATTTCTTACTACATTTGCTTGTGCATGTAATTATTGTAATACAGCTCTAGCTCACAAAATGTTTTTGAGCAGTTTTCCAAGCTTTAAATCCAAGTCTAACACCTGAGGAAACTTATGAATTGAGTTGTCAGTTTTCAACCTTCACATCAGTCCTGTTGTTGACCAGACAGTGGCAGTACACAAAAGCACTGAGTGGATACTGTGGTATTAAAAGCCAGTTATCTTGAGGTGGGAGTCTTTATATGACCACAATTCATACCTCTCATTTCAAGCCACGTGGAAAATGTGTTTTTTATGCTTTAGGTCCCCCTGAGACCCTTCAGGGCTTTGGTACGACCAAGGTACACAGAGAGCAAGCTTGTACAAGCTGTATACTGCTCTAACACTACATGGGATGAGCTACTGCAGGAACATGTTTGCCAGGCCATGTTCTACAGCAAGCCACAGAGTTGTGAAGCCATCATTAAGCTGAAAGGGATGTAAATGATATAAAGCTGATGAATTGTATGGTAACAAAATAAAGTTTTCTATAAGCAAATAATAATGATTCGAGCAATTTATTATAAAACAGACTCTTTTGTTGGAATTTTGAATATATGGTCAAGTTCAGAAATGCATATACAGCTATGACATTCACATGTCATAGCTGTATATGCATTTCTGAAAGTTTTGTTGCTGGGTTGCGCTTTAAAGAGTGTGGTGAAGGGATTGCAGTCAATTCTCACCTCACACACCACTAAAAGTATATGAAGTGTTCTTCATTGGGATAACAGGTATGCCACAAGACAGGTTTGTGGGGCATACTCCATGCCTGTGGTGGACCACAAGTGCTATGTTTAAACTTAATGCTTTAATGCTCAATTCCAAATCGCTGCACAGATACAATTTTTTTTCCGACTGTTCGTGTTCAGTGGCCCATATCCAATATCAGCGTGAACAGACCTCCATTCTGAAATGTCTCACATGAACACAACAACAAAAGACGTCATGTCTTTCTAGTCATGCAGAATTATTACAATGAGGGTAACCTGTCCCATGCAGAGCAATGTAGAAATCTCTTGGGGTAGATTAAACGCGCTCCATTCTATTTTGAGCGTCCAGATACAGGTTGCATGGCTAAATGCCCGATTTATTTCCATATGATCATGTGGCCAAAATCAGAACTGAAAAGCAACTTCATTTTATTTCTGTTCACACTGTTCAAAAACATCCCAGCTGTGTCACATACAAAGAAGAAAATTGGAATTAAGCCACTTTTAGCTTCAGTCTGAACATTGCCAAAGTTTTTGGTGTGGCCCTTTTTGGTGTGTCTCACAGAAATAGCCATATCAACCCCAAGCACTGACTCCTTATAAACAATCATCTCTGAGCTATGTGACAGAATTAGTCAGATGTAACTTCAAATGGCCACACAATAAAGTCCCAAACATACACCATTTTGCACTGTGTTCCTCTACTGATGCTTCACTTTATATGTCCTAAATCCTCCAGTACTTCTAATAATACTTTTCATCTTCGGTCTGTCCTGTATGGACAGCCTATTTCATCACATTCAACCTGTAATTACAGGAGTAAATAGTAGTATGTTGCAAAGCATCGTGGGTAAGACTTTTTATAGGGGCTGCCACACTGCAGATGGGATAATAAAGCCAAATTATTCCATCAGAGGTTTTGGCCTATAACCACAGCAAAATGAAGCTTCTTTCTTAGAGGATGTGTAAATCGCTAACTCTTGCAACCAACTGCTTTTACAATCTATATTTCCAGCATACCTGGTGCCTCTCAAGACCCAGGGAAAACCTCACATGACTAAGCAAGTTCATCCTATCACAGGTAAGCATTGCCCAAGAAGTAGACATGAAGATATGCAGAATGTATGCAAATGCAGAATGTATGCAAATGTGCATCAACTCAGTTCTCTTGGTAAGCAGCATTTAGAATGTGTCTTCTATTGAGCTGAGTATTGGATCTCCCATGATCCTCCCATGAAACAATAGCCATTGTCAGGACTGCAAATCAATCCATGGCAAGTGGACATACCATTGTATATGGTCAGATGGCTTTTCCCCAGATTCCTTACAGATGGATGCACACACAGACACACGCACAAAATTATTAGGTTTGAAATTAGGCTGCAGGATAGAGATCTGCTATTGAGGAGTTTAATGAATACTGAGTGTTAAAGCAACACTGCTAACCATTCACTCAGATGGAAATACAACTAAAACATGATTAAATTTCATAGCATTTAGGTGTATCCTTCACATGAGTTTGTAACTATTCCAAAATGCCAAAAACGGGAAGACAGATCGTTAAATATTTCCTCAATGTCGATAAGCTTTATTTACATAAACACTATTTAGCTCCACATTAACAGTTATCTTCAGATAAAATCCCAATTAAGTCTGATATACACTATCCTGCCTGTCCTAAGTAATGGGACACCCCGTATAGTTGCAAGTAACGGGTGTGATCACACACAGACTGAAGAGAGTAGCTTTCTACCATAAATTAGCAGACAGCCTTCCATGATGCATTGAAGGCTCCTCCTCAGACAGGCCCTGTCCAACATATTTTCTGACAGGATATGAGGTCACTAATGCATGCTCACAGGCTGAATAAAGGACGGGTCAGGAGTCTGTGAATAAGCTCTTTATTAAAATGTACAAAAGGTCAGCCCCACTGGGGCCTTAGGCTGGGGGGTTGGGACAGAGGCTCACTGTCCTACTTCCTAAACCGATCCAGAGCTGACCTCTGACCGCGGTCGGTTTTACTCTCCTCTCTCTTCTTCTCCTTTTCCTTCTCCACTTTCTCCTCCACGGTCTGTCTGATCAGCTCCTGTGACAGCAGCATGCAGAAGGAGAGGAAGTAAACAGGAAAAGGTCCAGTTAATTGTACGCATTTATGTATACAAGTGGTTCAATTTTATTCAAACACATTCATGATGCAAACTGAGTATCTGAGAGTGTTTGTGTGTCAGTCTATAAAGAGGTGTCTGCGTAAATTGTAGTTTTGTATATTTATCCAATCCAGACAAGTCTAGAACCTAAGCTTTCTATCACAGCAGCTGGGGTAATTCAATGCAAACTATTTCAATTTGGATGTGCACTTATAGCATACAGCCACATGACTTGACATGCCAGAAGCTCCCCCTCCTGTAACAGCAGTATTTTGGACACTGGCCTGTTGGTTTATCTCAGTTTAAACTGTTGAATTTAACAGAAAATTTGTGGAATGTGTTTAAGTGGTGAATATCTAAAAAGGGAAATCTGAGATATGAAAAAAACTGATTTGTTGGTAGTAATAACACATGTATTTTTTAGCATTTGTAGGCTACAGTGTAAAATTAACAAAAAAAACCTCTGAATTACCACAGCAGAAAAACTGGGAATTATTCTCTGTGACATACTGGCTGTGCTACTTTAGCTTGTATCACTTTCATATGCTTTTGTATGTTTTCATACTTGTGCCACATTTTGAATATAATAGGTTAAATTGCACTGTTTGATACATTTTGGTGCAGAATTTAGCCTTTCCCTCCAGTAAATAAATTTAAATTGGGCAAAGTGTTCCCTTGCACAAAGAGCTTACCCTTTGATCCTGATGGGCCACTTGCTTCTTGCGCTTCTCAACTTTTCCTGATGAACTCCGACCTTTGGTCTTTAACCTTGGTGTAAACTTCTCCTTTGCAAGTGGATCAAATCCCTGTACAGAACAGTACATGTGAACTGATTGCTTTTTACTGCAATTTAAGGCTTATGAACAGTGCTTTTAACTGCACTGGTACTGCATTGCAAGTACACATTTGCGCTGAACAAAATAATGACCTTTTAGTTATGCCTCCAGGAACTTATAATATTTTGAAGACTCAATATATATCAAAGACAGTCATATATATATCTGGCAACAGAGACTCAGAGGTTCTCACCAGCGCCTGGACTTTGTCTTGGTGCCGCTGTTCCCAGCTGGCATGGTCCACCTCCCCTAGCTGGCCTGGGTCCAGTCCTATAAGCTCAGGCTGAATCTTCTCCAGCAAGGCCTTCACCTCCCATTCCTGCCGTTGTTTAACACTACGGTAAGGGTTTGCATCCAGTCCATCGAAATTAGGCTCCCCAGCACCTGAAACAGAGAATCAGAGTCAGCTATGTATGACTGAAATTTTGTGTTTATGTACGCTTTGTCAATAGTTCCTGTGCTATGCTTTGATAAGCACAGTGTTTAACTGGCTCTGTACATGTGCACATGCTCGTAGTCAGAAATGCTGACCTGGGACAATCATGCTGGTAAAGCCCTCAGCATGCCCCACACCCAGAACATCCTCAAATGGGCAGAACTGGGCTCCCCACACTGACCCCCTCACACGGTGGGCCATGTAAGGCTTTTTAACCGGAGTACCCCAAACATCCTGGTAGACCTGCAGAGAGACACGCAGCCACGTCAGAGAACTTAGACACAAACAGAGAAGTACACATACACCAACAGACGAACAGTCAGCACAATCAATAATAGGCTACACTTGTACGTAATGTGTGCACAACACACAAGTTTTAACACTGCAGACGTGTGACACTGTAAACCTGAGCGGCCAGACTACCAGGGAGTGTCCTGACCACCTGCAGGAGTGACCTGATTGTCAGTGGCAGTGGCAGACTTACCTGCACAATGTTGCCAGTGGAGGCACCCAGCAGACCCCTCTGACTCAGGGAGAGGCAAGATGCCCCCGCAGGAAGGAAGTAGGACTGTAGGGGTTGGAACGCTCGGATGTCAAACACTTTCAGCTTCCTGTCCAGCCCCGAGGTCACCATGTACCTATAAAGCAATACAACAACAAACTGATATGGCACTCCCTGTAACTGAATGAACAGCAGACCAAACTGAATTTCACAAAATGGCAAACCATCCAGCATGACAATAAGAGTAGAAGACAGCAAAAACCAATTGGTGGATGACTGCTCAATTGGTGGATGACTGCTCAGTATTTCCCCTGAAAACCAATTGGTGGATGACTGCTCAATTGGTGCATGACTGCTCAGTATTTCCCCTGAACAACTTTTTCTTGGTCCGGTTAGCTTATTTCAAATAGTACGATGGCAGACTTTACTGAAATATAGAAGACCCAATCTCCATATGTGGAAACGACTGTGACTTTTAAATGTGACACACACACGCAGTTTTTAAATGACCATCGCAACTACTGGGTTTCAATATATTTCTTTTTGTGGTGACAGTGACTTACGTTCCAGTCTTATCCACAGCAATGGACCGCACACCTCCTCGATGACACAGCATCTTCACCAGCGGCTCTCTCTGATTGGGCGACCAAAGTGTCACTGTGCCAGTGGGGTGCCCCAGGTGGATGACGGCATTCTGGGGGTTCTGAGCCATCACGTCCAGACGCCCAGCCTTGGTGCAGATGGCAGCCACTTCCTTCCCTACAGAAACATCCAGGTACTGCAGGAACCCTGTGGTACTCTGGGAAACACAGAGACTGACCCTAAAAACACTGCATCACAAACACACAGGAATCCTAACACACCCTGATTTTGCATGCAAACATACAAAGATATGAGCACACACAGAGACACACACGTTACAATGATGAACAACTTTCTCAGGGGAACCTTTTGCTTTTACATGAAAGCCATGGTTAAAATTACGCACCGCAGTAGCAAGCAGGAAATGGTAGGGGAGGAACTGCAGTCGCAGAACATCGTTGAATTTCCTAATACAGTGGAGCTCAATCCCGTTGGAATCATAGATGTAGAGCCACTTCTTCTGTGCTACTGCAAACATGGCTTCAGTGTGAAGCCACCTGAGGGAGAGATGAGGCAATGCACTTTAGCGGAAGGAGCCAAAGAGCAAAATCTCTCCTCTTTAAACCATGATGTAAACCATAAAGGTGCTACACTGAAACCCTTAAACAATAGTTAGCAACTAAAAGGAGCATGTAAAAGCAGGAAAACTACAATTAGTTCACAACGTGTGTATTTGTATGTTAAGTTTTAATGGAAGCCTCATATACGTGTGCGTGAGCAACCATTTAGAAACAAGCCCACAGTATATGCACATATTTCTGTGCATGTTCAGTGCCCCACAACTTACTTCACATCATTCACAGTTTCCATGACGTTCATCTCACACATCAGCTGTTTAGACTGCCAGTCCATACAGGCCACATGGCCCCTCCGGCCACCCAGCAGGAGATGCCTGGAACACACACACACACACACACACACACACAAACAGACAGTTGTAAGGTTTTCCAACTCACTGCTCTCGTTAACTGTCGCACCACGTATTCACTTATGCTTACCATGCAGATGCAGTCACCACACAATATATTCCGTTGTTAAACTGATTTTCAGACCACCCATGGAGTTAAGGCAAAGCTGTTAATGACTGGGTCATATCAAGGCACATCAAAAGCTGGTACTGTACTTTCTATTATTGTTTTGTACTCAGTACAGAGTAGGACAAACAGCTTCAATACCTCCAAGGGAGGAATAACTCAGGTCTGAACCTCTTCTCATTGAACAAATGCATGAAATTGAATGTAATAATCAAGCAGGTGTTTTTTCAGATGTTTCAAATCAAAGTAAATGACTAGCTAGTACCTTACTGCTGTAAGACTGTAGAATGTAAGAGAAACATTTTTTGCACAGGGAAACATTTAGTGGATCACAGTACATTCAGCCACTGATCCATTACTAGTAAGGCGTAGTGTGAGTCAGACTGATTCCACAATGCAAATGAAACTGACCGGCCAGTCCTAGTGTAGTCCAGTCGGTAGGGCCCAAACTGGGAGAGAACCAGGTTGAAATACTAAGGAGGGAGAAGAGATTTTGTCAGATGCACATTCAATGTATTAATGAAAGACTTAAATTATGGACATAAACTGACTGTCTAGCCATTTTGGCTGAGACAAGCATCTTTTAACACAGAATACAAATCCAAAGTTTTCTATATAGACACAGGAAAGAAAATCTGACCTTTGCTCCAGAAGTGATGTCTACAGCATCTGCAATGTCTTCCTGTGCAATAGTGCATGTGTCCTCACCCTCATCCCCTTCCAAAAAGCTGGAAAGAGACTCAGGTTGAGTAAGGAGGTAAAAATGAAATGTCAGGCAGGCATTAAAGCCCTTCGCAAGGACACACAGGACACATCAACTCTCGTTTCTGCTTTGTGAAGACAGGTAATAAATAGTTTAATAAGACAGACAGTAAAGGTTGTTATTACCCAGCATCCTCTGTTAGCAGCAGGTCATATCGTGCTGCCTGGTTCCGAGCCAGATCAGAGGCTTTCTCTGAGCGTGAAAGTGTTTCCTTTAGTCTACCACTGGTTTCTAAGGACTGCAAAGAGAGGGGAAATTTCACATAGCTTCACTGTAGATTATTCTGATATGCTTGCCCATGCAAGCTGTTATTACCACAGAATTATTCACAGGTTATGGACAGGTAATAAGACAATGCAACATGATATCGCTGAGCAGTGTTATCACTGACCAGCTTTGTCTTCACCCCCCGTTGGAATTTCTTCAGCTTCTCTTTTGGAATGGGGGCAGGGCCTGGGAAAGGGTCCTCTTTCTGTAAATACATAAATGAGGTTATTAGACATTTAGCTACAGACTATAAGAGTACAGATGTGGCTATTAACATGTGAGAGAAAAGATTAATTTTGTACCAAATAAAGTACTATACAGTTGATGAACAACAAACCTCTTGAAGTCTTATTACATGAAAGGAAATTATTTCCGCATAAGTACACCTCTGCTTATTTCATAGCTGCTGCCTCTTACCCCAGATATAACCTTCTTTTCTCCAGCTTCT
The DNA here is from genome assembly GCF_013368585.1 of Megalops cyprinoides. Classification (NCBI taxonomy): domain Eukaryota; kingdom Metazoa; phylum Chordata; class Actinopteri; order Elopiformes; family Megalopidae; genus Megalops; species Megalops cyprinoides. Next base: position 23,623,036 of record NC_050589.1, read on the forward strand.
TTCATTTTCCTCTTCTTTTCCAGACCTGGCATTCCTCCTTCAGGGTGCTTCTTTCTTTCTTCTTCTTTTTGTTCTTTGTCTCCATCCCCTTTTTCCTCTTTCTCAGCGCTGTCCCAGTATCGTTTTGTAGCCTGGAGTGGGACCATATAAACGCTGAAACTAGCCGTAAAAATAAAACGACTCCAGAGAACGTCTGTCACCAACTCTGAATGTTTTGAATGTTTGTTGGAGGTGAGGGCTTGTATTTCTGATCTCTTCGGTGTGTTTCATATATCATTTTAACTTCTTATCCTGAGTGATATCAGTCATTATCAATAAACCACAAATCCAAGCGTTTCCTGCTGACATGAATATTGGCAGCTAGGCATCTAACGTTAAACCACATCGGCTCGAGCACCCATTATTGCTTAAGTGACAAACATTAACTACTTCATAAATAATAATAACAAGTTACTCAACAGGGCTTGCCACATGCTGCACATTCCTTTCAATTAAACTACACCAACAAATGGAAAACGAGAACAGTACAAGAACCGAATGAGCCAGCCAGCGTTAGTAGTGGTGGGCAAAAGATGCATAACGACAAGCCAGTGGCTAATATGAGATAATATTCCCAGTCCTACACCAGGAACACATGTTATAAGGTAGTAAGTCATTGACTAAAGCTAGCAGAGTACAGTACTCACTGTTTTCTTTTTCCCCACGTGTGCACGTTTCACTCCGACATCCTCCGGCGCCGCCATTTTGTTTGTTTTCCACCCCCCTACTAACTCTTCCTCTTCAGATTTACATGCGGGGCAATACCCAATTTGCCTCACATACTGCCACCTACCGTGGTGGAGTACAGAGTAGGCGAAGGCTACTTCAAACACACGATCATAACTTATTTTCGTAAATATAGGCTGTTACTTCTTCGTTACTAGATGCAGTAGATTTGTCTTTTGAGTCTCTTTAACAAATAGTAATACAGACAAGTATTCAGTTTTTGAATCATTATTCAGTTGTTCAGTGGGGCTAAAAGAAACTAATGTAACATCTGATTAATTTATACAACTGCACCATGTTTGTTCAAGGCTTATTTCTTTGAATATAAACAAAAAATGAGCAGCTGCATGTTAGCACAATCAGACAATTTAATTTATTTATTTGAACATTGGGGCTGTTGATTTTTCATTTAAAGAAAATGTATCATATGTACATTTATTTTACAAATAATGTATAACAGATTATATGTAAGCAACAAATACCAATTCTCAAAAAAATCAAACAAATCAAAAACGAAATAAATTGAGTACTCAGTTGGAATGAAAATCAGCACACACAGTGGGACCTACAGAGTTCAGATTCTTCTCTGTTCAGATTCAAGGAGGCTTGTAGATCTCGTTAACAGTATTACAGAACGTTAACGTTACGTTAACTCATTACAGTATTACAGAAGGTAATACAGAATACAGTAGAGAAGGTAATACAGTACAGAAGGTATTATGTGTACTTCTTCAACTCTTTCTTAGCTGGACATATTTTTTACCACATAACTGTATAACACTTTCTTTCTTTTTCCCTTTCTCTCTCTCTGTCACACACACACACACACACACACGCATACACGCACACACACACGCACACACACATTTCTGTGTCATGCTTATTTTCTGTATGAATTCACCCCTTCATCTGTGTGTCTGTTTTTCTAAGTGTGGCTGTGTACAGTTATTCTTGCGGAACAAATGGACTTTGAAGAATTGCCAAGAATGTCTCCTCATAGTAGAGGGAATGGCAGAGTGGGATGAAACCAGAAGAAGGACATGGTGATCACAATGAGCAAATAACTTGATTGGTGCCGTTGATGCAGATATTCAGCGGATCTACTGTATGAAAATGGAACTCTGTTTTAAAAGTAAATGTGCATGGAAGGACTTCTCATAACTTATGAAGTTTTATGTTGCATAATTCTCCCTCATTATCCCGTGAATGTCAGCCCCCTGTCTTTGCTTTCAGAGGTATTAGGGATGTCACTGACCAACAGACTCTGACAGTCTTAATACAGCGCCAACACAGAACTCTGGGCAAATTCTAAGAAATTGACCAGCAAAATAAATGCTACATTGCATAGGCATTCTATGTGCAAACACACTATACCCCCAAAAGTATAAGCATATACACACAAATTAATAGAAGATTATAGAGAGGGAGATACAGGGGCGACCACAGGGGAAATGGGAGAGAGGTAACATTCTGTAAAGGGGAGGGGGCTCTAGAACAGTTCTGAGATTATGATGATAGGAGAGAGGAAGAGGGAGGGTGCATTGCACTTGTGTAACCTAATACCAGACACAGAGAGGAAGATGTGGGTTGCTAAGAAGAGACAAAAAGTTTGTCATGTGAAGAGAGGGGCTGGAAGGAGAGAAGACGTGTTGAAAAAGGAGAAAGACACCTACAGATTCACAAAAGAGAAACCTTTCACTGAAGGAGTGTCAGAGAGGTAGATAGATAGCGAGAGAGAGCGAGAGAGAGAGAGAGAGAGCGAGAGTGACTGAGAAACCTCCACAACATATTGACTGGAAGAGCGGTGAGTCAGCAATGTTTTGTACTTTGATTACTATAGCTGTGGGAATTGTTGTTTTTTATAACTTAATATATAATATATATATAACTTAACTATAATGTTAGGTCAGGTTTTAGAAATCTGTCAGGGGTATGGTATTAATAAATGAAAACTGTATGAAATAGGTGTGTGTTAAACAGGTGGCCAGCAACATTTTCCCTTTCTGACTTTGCTGGTGTCTGGGAAATGTTAGAGTGATCAGTCTGAGGAGTTGCCAAAGATTCTTGTAATGGGTGGATAACAATGGAATGAAACAACAAAGGTAGAAGTGCAAGCAGAGGTGATAATGGTGGACTTGCTTCTGTGTTTCTGAAAACATGGAAAGTAGTGCACAGTGGTGCTCTTTCTGATGTTTTAAGTTCACTGCCTGCATGGCTGATGGAACACAGGTCTCACTGCTCAGAGCTTGGGCAATCAAAAAAAAGGGGAAGGTGGAAATTAAACTGGGTTACATTAGTTCAGTAATGATTTTGCCCAGGGGTGTGGCGTTGTTTTATTTAAGATATGCCTTGGAAGCAAACACAGCCATGCGGAACTACACATTTAAAAGCACATCTGACAGACTATGTCTGTAAGCTTACCTTGCTTGCTGGTGGTGACAAGAGTGTCTAGTCTGCCATAAGACACGTAAAAGAAAAGAAAAATATGCCAATTTTCACACTCAGCATAAAGGTGAATATCTAGGTATATACATGTAATAGAAATGTTCATTAGGTTTTTCTGGCTCAGAACCTGTAGTGGGTACACTTCAGGACAGTGTTAACACCCCTGTTCACTATGGAATACTTAAACTGGATTTGTTCTGCAGCATACCTAAACTGCAGTATGCACATAAACTTTACTTTTTATAGAACTGCTCAGTACTCTGGATGTTAAACCAAGGTCATGAATAAATGTCATTCAAAATCTCATGGCAGTTATTGAAAAGAGTACAGGTACTCTCTACCAGTGTGCACATTTATATACATCTGGTGTTGGCAAATGTACTTGTGGGCATTCAGTTAGTTTTATGTTGGCTCTGTGTGGTCTGAGGATCCTGGAGTCTGGTTGGGCAGGGTACATACTCTGCTAAGAGGAACTGGCTCTAGGTCCTCACAGTACAATGTGCCATATTGCTGAACTGTCCATTGTTACTTGGTTTTAACTGTGTGGTCCTGCAACTGATAGGGTCCATGCCTCTGTAGCTTTCATGTCAACTACAACACGCATAGACATGCTTGTGTGTGTTGTGGCCATGAACATTGCGTGCACAGAATGCAGTCTTTCAAGAATTATGCAAGGAGTCATGACTTTTCCCTTAATTTACGACATTGGACTGCTGTCTCTCATTGTAAAGCATTGCCTTGCTCAATGGTGAATGTAATGTGTGAAAACTGTTGTCACTCTAAAATTCATTGCTCAATTGACTGTAGCTTTATTGCCTCTTTCTGGGTTGATGTGTTTGTGGCCCTACAGGTGAAGCTTTCATCTTGAAGAGAGCAAAAGGCAATAAGTCTCGCTCCTATTTCATCCCTCACAACCCACATGGTGGTAATGGGGGTGCTTCAATTAAATGCATCCATTTCTTCTGTTGATTCCCTTTGGAGTAATTGATTCATCAGTAATACAGTTGTGTAGTCCTCTTGTCTAAATGTTTCATCATGTAGTTCACATGTGTTAGTCTTGTGGTGTAATAACATCCCCACGGGGCAATTTACATCAGTTAGTCCCAAGCATATGTCTCTTCTTGCTGTGCTGCATTTTACACTACAATGTATATGGTTTGTGTGTTGAATGTGCCCTAACTCAGCAGTAGACTTCTTGTGGCCACTGACATGAGGCAGTCATGATGATGCACTCTTTTATTGCTGACACCTGCTTTATCAGTTGTGTGTTTCATTGTGGTAGGGCATAATGTTATTATGGGGGTTTTCCCAGGAATGTTCTCATTTGTAGAATTGGTAAACCTGTCAAGCAAGTTGGTTAACAAGAAATAATATACAGCAGAATGCTATCAAACTATTTAAGTTTAAGTTAAACTATTTTAAATTAGACTTTGCTGTTACATGCTCCACACAAAAATATTAAGTTATCAATTGAAAGAGAGACACTGGTTGAACAGCAGACCATGCCAAGAGTTGTATTATGGGGTGCAGAGGCAGTGATATTGAAAGAAATGGACCTAGAGCTTGAGATGAAACTTTTATAGTTACAAAAGTATAGAAGTAAAAATGTGAGAAAGCATAATCGGAAAAGGGAGTAGATGGTGGGAAATGTAAACTGGAATTTGAAAAACAAAAACTGGAACTTTAAGCAAAGATGTTCTTGAAGCTCATGAAACCATTAGTATGAGGAGTCAGAGGCACAAAAGGCTGACAGCATATTATTACCCGCTGACTTTTAGTCATGAACCCAATTATGAGCCCAATTAAAAAAAAAAATCTTTTTAAAGGTTAAGGATTTCAAGCGAACTCTGACAGAGAAAAATCTTTAACTGTGTCAGGAAGAAAAGAGATGTCAAAAAGAAAGGACGCAATATAACGGATTGATGGATCTTTCAGAAATTTTAAACAAATCCCAAATGCGTTGTGTTTCTGAATGTGGTGCCATTTATATGGTTGGTCACATCAAAGAGATGTTGCTCAGAAAGAACTAGACCATAGAGTTAGAATTATTCCTTAGGATTCATATCTTTTTGTCAATCCCTTGTGTTGAAAATGATATCCAGCAGCTAGTAAAAAGGGATACCTATGCATTGAAGTCTTAAATTGTGGTGTGTGTTTTGCCATTGTCTGAAAAGGACTTTACAGGCCTTGGGGTATTTCAGTTTATGGATTTGGCACAGGTTATTTGAATGTGTTTCTGCAGACCTGACCTGAGATTGTGTCAGGATGTGATACAATAGGGCTTTTTCTGAGCCTTTCCATGAAAGGTGTGTTCTTTCATGTAATTATTCCTTGTATTGTCACTTATGCTATTTCTGAGAGACTTGCAGAGAATGCATATACTGAATAGAAGTATTTGAAGGACTACAACAACTTTTAATTTGAACTCTTTTTTTTACTGAAAATCCTGAACTGTGTGGTCTTGTTACTTCCGTGAGTTATTCCTGGAAGAATGAGTGTGTTTGATTATATAAATGATCAACTTTAAAACTGGTGCTTGGCTGGTGGATGAGTAGGATAAAGGTTTCTTATCTCTTCAGAAATCACTGTCAGAAAAAGAGATTGGAAAGATGCCAGTTTGCCATTTTGAAGGACAGTGGGTTACTGAAAACTAGAAACCACTAGTGTTTATGTGCATTGGCAGGGGAATGTGTCATTTCAAATTGTGGTCCTTTGTTATATTGTTATAATATGGTATGAGTGTGAACTAATCATATGATTGCACTTTGAAACAATTTTTTCTAACCAGGCTTGAAACGTGATGTGCCACAGTATTTTATATCCCGTCATATTTGTCAGATTACCAGTGAACACAACCAGACGGTTTTGTTAGCCCCTTTGTAACGTATTCCTTTCATTGATAAGCCTTTCAATAGTGTTAATGTGGATTACATTAATCCTTTGCCTCAGAAAAAGACTGTAAATCAGTATTTGTAAACAGTCTGCAACGTGTGCTTCTACCCAGTGTCCAGAGGCCGTTCTACTGAGGAAGATATCTGCTCCTCTAGTGGTAAAAGGCTTGATTACACTCTATTCGGTAGCTATTCAGTAGCTGGATGTTGACAGCCTAAGTAAATTCACTTGGACCAGTGCTCGACTTTTATACCTGGAATTTTCATACAGAAGTCCATGAGGTAACTGGAATGATTCCACCAGGCTTTGGAGCCGATGCTGAGAGCTTTCTGTTGTGAATTTGTGCAGGATTAGCACGGTATATGCTTGTTGCTGTATGCAGTGGTAGAGGTTGTGAAGTTGTCTCCTCATCAGGTTGTGTTCTCGTCTATCATATTTCTGTGGTCCACTTGCTGTGGAGTCCAAAGGGAATGATGGAGACTACCTTACTACCACCCCAGACCAAAATGAAAGGAGAGATGGAAGGATGACAAGGAGGTTATAATGCAAAATCAGTTGCGCAGGCTTAAGCAGTAGCCAGTGCTGAAGTAGCAGGTGTTGAGAGTCCCATTGGTGAATTCTTGCATTGTGTTAGAGGTTATACTGAAAACGTTGGAGCTGCTGAACAATATAGAAACATAAGATCATCTGAAAGAAGCTGAGAAGTTTTCTCCTAATGTGATGCTCTGAATGTGTAATCTGTCATGTTATTTATGTTGCCGTTGTTTCACCTGGGAATCAGCATCCTTATCATTGGGTCCTGAGAAGCAGGAGCAACTCACTAAGCAGGTGTCATACATATGACATGGAAGAACTAGAGGAATGTTACAGTGGCCTCACTTTGCTTGTTGGTGCCTAAGCCTGAATGCAATAATCGGTTTTGCAATGATTACAGGAAAGTGGATACTGTGGCAAAAACTGTATTCACAGTAATGCTGTTTTCACGAAGTTGAAAATGAAGTTCATGCATGCATCTAGCACATGGTCTTTTAAATGTGTTCACCCCACTCATTAGGCACTTGCATGAATGTCATGGTGACAGGTGATTAGCCAGGAATCTAACAAGCTCATGAAGGAAATGTGTAAGGGAGATTGTTGGAGAGAGAATATCATAATGTAAAAGTTATGCTTCTGCTCAGCTGTTTGTTTATATAGAGTACCAGTGTTCCTTACAAGTTACCTTTTGAAGGCTGGTACTTGACCTGCTCCTGGATACACAACACAGATCCCTACATTTTTAATGGATGACTGAATAGACCAAGCTGGACCAGCTAAATTAATCTGATGTACTTAGGTTACTGACAAGTTATGCTTGCTGCTAGACCTAAAAAAAATATCAGCTTTATGATCTTTGAAGGCGTAAACTATTAGACTCATTTCCAGGAACATTTTTGCAATCAATAAATTGGATAGTCTGATATCTGGATCACAGGGATATAAGGCTGTATTCAGGGCTTCACAGGCTTACCACATAGAGGAAACCAGAGTTTTTATTGATAGGTTCTAGCAGAATTAACTGATTGCCAGCTTAGCCATGGTAAGTCTGGCAAAGCTACAGTGACTTGCCCAGCTTCAGATTCAGTGCAATATAGGTGTGGTTTTTGTAGTGTTTAATTTACTTCCCTGAAAAGAGAGGCCTTAGGATTTTTATTGTATTGTATGAAATAGAAGAAATGATAAAGGAAAGTAAGTTGATAACTTCTTTTTATTCAGACATTTAGTTTTTTATATTTTTATACCTATTTTAAGCAATTTTATTGTCAAACTACACTCCAATGCTAATAACATGACATTTTTACTTGATCTTCTGAATTTCCAGATCACTCAGATGGAACTGCCCCCACGCCCAGAGTTGTTTGATTTCCATGGCGTGTCCATGATTCATTACTTCACTGACAACTGGGACAATGTGCAGAACTTCCAGGCAAGACCTGATGACATTCTCATTGCAACATATCCCAAAGCAGGTCGGTTTCTGTCTGTCTGACTTACATGTCTCTGTATAAGAATGTCATCTGTCCACCTTTCTATCCACACTCTATTTTGACACTGTTGGGATTTGTGTTTATTGGTTCCCCTCTCTGTCTCAGGTACCACCTGGGTGTCTCACATGTTGGATCTAATGTACTTTGGGAAGTCGTCCCCCGAGCGTGCGGCCTCTGTGCCTATCTATGAGAGAGTCCCGTTTCTGGAGGTCTGCATCCAGGGAATGCCCACAGGTCAGAGGAACATTAAACTCAGCATCACAATGTATCAGCTGCACAAGTTGTAATATCCAAAACATATTGTTCCAAAAGCTTCTGTGGGCCATTTTTAAGCTACTGAAGATTTCAGCGCAAAGCAATGCTATGAAATTACATTCCTACCATAACTTTCTGTAGTTAACAGGACCTTACTCTGTCTCTTCACCAGATGTAAGGCTCAGTCAGGTTGCTCTTTAGCACAGGTCTGGGGTGCTGAATGAAAGAACCTACTTACATTTGCACTATATATATGCTAAGCAGAATCTGAATCTCTGTTTACATAGCTGTGCTCTCTCTCACACACACAGGCGTGGAATTGGCAGACAAGACGACCTTGTCTCCCCGCCTTATTAAAACCCACTTTCCAGTTCAATTTGTGCCCAAGTCCTTTTGGGAACAAAATTGCAGGGTATGTTTGGGTTCCTTTTTCTTCAGTTTTCTTCATTCTTTTACAGTCAGATAAAATGGAATTTGTTGTTTTTTTTATATATTGACATATTTTTTACCTGTTGCTAATACAAAGACTTTGGATCTGTTTCTCTTGATCTATTCATCATTAGCCTACCAGATGTGCAGTGGTGTCAGAGCCTGAAAGTCATACTGCTTAATAATGTTGTAGCTTAGCACTGGGTGGTAATAAGAAGGGCAAACACAGATAGCCACATCTTTGCTCTACCTGCTCACTGCAGATTGTCCCACTAGACTAGCGTGTGTGGCAATCTCGATTGTAAAAATATGCTATAACAAGTAAAACTTGATTGATTTGTCTCCAGGTTTTCTGGCAGTTTGTAACTCTTCCTCTCTTAGAAGATATACTATATGGACAAAAGTATTTGGCCGCACCTGTTTTTCAGGGTTTGGGCTAGGTCCCTTATCTCCAGTGAAGGGCAATCTTAATGCTTCAGCATACCAAGACATTTTGGACAATGTTATGCTTCCAACTTTGTGGCAACAGTTTGGGGGAGGCCCTTTTCTATTCCAACATGACTGTGCCCCAGTGCACAAAGCAAGGACTATAAAGACATGGTTTGATGAGTTCGGTGTGGAAGAACTTGACTGGCCCGCACAGAGCCCTGACCTCAACCCCATGGAGCACCTTTAGGATGAACTGGAACGGAGATTGCGAGCCAGGCCTTCTCGTCCAACATCAGTGCCTGACCTCATAAATGCTCTACAGAATGAATGGGCACAAATTCCCACAGAAACACTCCAAAATCTTGTGGAAAGCCTTCCAAGAAGAGTGGAAGCTGTTATAGCTGCAAAAGGGGGGCCAACTCCATATTAAAGTATATGTATTTGAATACAATGTCATTACAGTCTCTGTTGGTGTAATGGTCAGGTGTCCGAATACTTTTGTCCACATAGCGTTGTTATATGTTATACGGCCTATAGTCTTCTCTCTCAGCGGATAAAACATAATGCATGACTGTAACTTGCATTCTCTGCAGGACGTACAAATGTTTGTAATCCACATTTTTTTCAGATCATCTATGTGGCCCGTAATGCCAAGGACAATGTTGTGTCCTATTTTCACTTTGACCGCATGAACAAGGTAGAGCCAGAGCCTGGAGACTGGCCCAGTTTTCTGCAAAGGTTCCAGGAGGGAAAGAGTGAGTGTGGGACTGTGTAAGGGTGTAAAGTGTGTGTGTAAGGGTGTAAGGTGTGTGTGTAAGGGTGGGGTGGGGGGGTTGGGGGGACAGGCATCATTTAAAGTTCTGTAGAAATCAAAATTAACTGTTGGACGTAGCCTACTGTCCTAAACATCCTAAACACTAAACAAGCAAACATACATTTCTAAGGCCACTTTATAAATGATTGGGATGCTGAATCAAACAAATAAGAGCGCTTTATTGTCATTGTTCAGGAGAACATAATTACTGGGTTTAACAAAGAACAACCTCTCAATTTCATATGGCTTTTTAAACTTGATTAAGAGATGTAACTCCAAAAAATAAAAAATCAATAAAAAGTGAAAAATAGTAAAAATCTACAGGTTTAATTTAAACCTATAATTACATGTGTGTGTGTGTATGTGTGTGTGTGTGTGTGTGTGCATGTGTGTAACTCTGAGGTGGTGGTGCAATGGGACACTGAATAAAGCACAAACTCCTCTCCTTTGTCCCGCAGTGGTTTTTGGCTCTTGGTATGACCATGTGAAAGGCTGGTGGGAAAAAAAGAAATCTAACCCCAAAATCCTCTATCTATTCTACGAAGATCTAGCAGAGGTAGGAATAAGAGATATCGTGAAGTCATAGCAATGTTAGCATGGAAAGGCATTCATTAGCCCAATAACTGTGAAACAACAATCAAGTAAACAATTTACCATCAACATTAGTATTAACACCAAAACAGTGAGTAGCACTGACAAGTCATACATAGTGTGGGATAGGTTAGGATTTAGTGCTATTATTTTTATCCTGCAGGACATGGGCCGTGAGTTGGACCGTGTATGCAATTTCCTGGGTGTTTCCTTGAATGAGGAGGAGAGAGGTTGGGTGAAACAAGGTGTGGGCTTTGATGCCATGAAGAACAACAGCATGGCTAACTACTCTACCATCGGTGTCATGGACTTCAAAATCTCTCCATTCATGCGGAAAGGTTGGTTCATGCAGAGACAGAGATGGAGGCAGGGTAGCTACCAGGTCTATTCTTGCCTCCTTACGCAAAGTTAAAACCCAAAGTGCTTTAGGTGATGGAGGTAGGGACTGAGACACATTACCACGTGTCACATTCTCACTCTGAAGTTAAACTGAAATTTAGAATGAAAATGACTCAACATAACAGGCTTTCTGATAGAAAGCATACATTGACTTGACACAGTAACCAACATACCCACTTTCTCTCTCCTTCTCCCTTTCTTGCTCTCTCTCACTCTCCCCTGCCCTCAGGGAAGGTTGGTGACTGGAAGAACCACTTCACGGTGTCTCAGAATGAACAGTTTGATGAACAGTACAAACTGAAGATGGCAGATACTACTCTCTGCTTCCACACAGAGATCTAAGCTGTAGTCCATCTGCTTTGAACAGGCTCCAGCTCTGGTTCCACTCCTGTTTAACCTGAAAATGAGGGTTAACTGCAGATGGAAGCATAGAGCCCTGTGAAACAATGTAGTGACAGAAATGCTGAAGGTTTTTCTTAAGATTGAGATATTGGTGCTTTTTTGTAATCAACACTAACATAAATTCTATAGTATGTCAATACTGTACTAGAAATAGAGATAAGTCGCACATGTTTAACAGTCAATTATCTAGAGGGCCCATACTAGGCCTGGAGTAGCAACACTCGGCCAAAAGACAGAAACAAAACCTGGTGAACAGGATGGTGCAAATAGCCTGTTTTAGCCTGTTTATTTTTTTCATTTAATGTACCAGTGTATGTACATTTACAATTATTAAAACTTGTGATATTGCCATTGCCATAATTTATCACTGAATGTCTACATTCCAATAAATATTAAAGATTTTTTAAATGACAGAATATTTGCACATCTTTTACTTTTTACTGCATTTCAGCATGAACCCTCAAAAACTGCTTTAGGTATCTGCACTGAGGTGATTGAAAATTCACTCAGAGAAGTAAGGACAGAGGGCAGAGTTTGAGTTTCAGATTCCACATATTTATTTGAAATCGTGATATGCACAAAAATACAGCTGGAGAGAGAAAAGAAAGACCAAAGGTCCAGTGACATGGGGTAAGAGTCTTCCAGTCTGAATATTCACAGAGCAACCAGGAGGAGAGGGTTTACAGTACCGAGAGCACACGCCGCAGGCACGTCACAGCAATGCACGCACAGCCATCTGGACAGAAGGGACAACACTGTTACGATCTCTAACGGCTAAAGAACTACTGATGGAAAAGACCAACCCTGACCATGGTGACGGAGCGACAGCAATGACTCTGACCAAACCATATCGACCACCAAAGGACAGATGTCTATAGCTCGTGTTCACAACACTACAAGTTCCTGGCACTTCACATCACGGAGACTGGGCACACAAGCCCCCTTTGCTACATAAATGGCTGACCTTTGCAATGACTCTAAATGGTACTCCCGGGGTTAGTTCTTGCAGTGTAGCTGTGGCTTGTGTGCACTAATACATGCAGGTTGGGGTCTGACACAGAATGCAGGCAATGAGCTGGGATATCACATTACAGACCTCCAAGGTATCTCACCTGATGTCCTCCCCACTTCACTGACAACAAGTACAGATACCATGCACTGGTTTTTTGAAATACTGGGGCATGACGGCTCCCTTCATCAGTACTCCCAGACTCCTCTCATACAGAAACACTGAAACTAGAAAAGACTGGGAGCACAAGCTGCTCAAGATTGTCATTCACAGTACACAAAGTACTTTTTTTTCTTTTAGAGTATATTTATACTTTGAGATTTGTCAAAAATAACAGTATATTACATATACATATCTTATATTTATTGCCTTTTTTCTTTAATTATTAAAAATATTTTTGCTTTTGGCTATAGCGTATCATAAAGAATGTTCACTTATAAGTGTTTTATAGAGTCCTTCACCCGCACAAGAGGTGCTTTTAGAAATGTGCAAACGGTTGAGAAGCGGTTGAGATTCATCTCAATGCTGATATTCTCAGTGGACCTCTATAACACCCATTCATGGAATTTACTGGCAGCATTGAATGCAGGGACAGATATAATTACATAGCTTCTCAATACTTCCAGTTTTGACTGCATTATTTCCTTTTTTCCCCACATTAGAAAAGAGGGAGTAAAGTATACTCCTCCTTCTGTAGCTGTAAATGTCTATAAACCATGCCCCCTAGATACTGTACATGACAATTAGACGATTAGCGATGTACTGTTGAAGATACATAATCTCCCTTCTGATATTTTCTACTGAATGTTTATTTTCCATAGTGTTAAAACGTCATTGTAAATGTCTTATGATAGTATTATTTTCTGGAAAAAAAGATGCTTCAGGCAATATGTGACTGCACCTTGACAGTGATGGGGTTGTAACTGATTAGGAGGCACATTTTCAGCTGTTCACTTCAGTTTTTGACTTGTTACTGGTTTAGGACGCAGCAGAAGCAACGCTGAAGCCGTGATGTTATGGTGCCTGAGTTGTCGTACCACTGTGAAGTGTGCATAGAGGACAGATAAAAGGGTGCTGAGGACAGACTGGTGGTGCTTCTGCCTCAGAGTTTAACTGGTCCCTGCTTTTCCCCTCCCTGTGCTTCACAGAGAACTATGAGGCATTTCAGGCACTCATACACTGAAAGGCAATGCAGTCCTCATGTTTAGTGGGAGGTGGGGGGTGTCCTGAACCCCTGAGACTATTGGTATTGAAGCCCCATGGCTCTGAAAGCCAATCACAGTTGATACTGTTATCGCCAACCCCTTACTATCAGCACATCAAAGCAAAAGTTGCATTGTAAATGCCACAAAGTGGCTATCACATATGGCACATATACTTGAAATGTATGAATATCATGTTGCAAGGAAGAGGCTATCATTTAAATACTGTCAAGCCATAAGGAAGATCAAATAATGCATAGGATAAATAAAAGGACATCAAGATCATATATTCAAACAAAGATTACAAAGTCCCTCATACAGTATACATACATGTATATATGATATGTATATATACTGTACATATACACTGTATCATATATTGTTCCTCTGTTCGAGTACTTCACTTTCTGAAGAAAATTTCCCTCAAGCTTTAGGATGAAATGAAGGGAGGAATACTTTATTTTTCACTTGGAGACTAAGTGTGGTATACGCTAAAATGTGTGTAAATGTGCCACGTGTGGCAAAGCTGGCACAGATGTACAGAGCTGGGAAACCCACCGGTCCGGGTCCGTGTGGGAGCACAGGAATCGCCCACCGCAGAGTGTGGATGGATGCATCCACCCATGCTCAGATTCAGTTCAAGAATACAGTGTGCGCACTCCACTGTAACTTCACGCTCTCAATGATACAGACTGCAGGTGAGACACAGTATGACCGCCCTTCCTTTGCGTTGAGCTTCCCAAGTGGTCTCGGCTGTAGTGGTGGGGCACATATACATTTCAGTTCATTCGCTTTCATTTTTTCATTAACAAATGAAATCTGCCTGAAGTCCATTCCTAGCTCCTGGGAGGGCTCCAGAGACTGGGGTGGTCTGAAATCAGTCCGTGAGTTAAGTGACCCTTGGTGCAAGTAAGGTGTGGCTGAAGCTATCACAAAGGACAGTCCTGTGCACACAGAGCACTGGAGACCTGTACGCTCATAGTCTGCAAATCAGGGAGCCCAAAGCATTCGACCACCCACAGGATGTCTAAGGGGCAGTTAGTGTCAATAAAAACAAATGGATGAATGATCCAATTCCAGAGTGATGCAAAAGCCCAAGAAATATATTGATCTGTACAGTGTATGTGCCTTTATCTTACCAACAGAATTACTTATTTATTCTCTCTTCCAGTCCATCGGTTTTCTTCTTTTTGAGTTCAAGTCTGCCTGAAATCAGATATGTCTCTTTGAGTTCAGGCTTGTCTGCCAAATCTCCCCCCCAGGCCCCTGACTGAGTGTTGGGAGTCAAAGACAATGACATCACTGTTGAGAGTTCAGAGGTCAATGATGTCACTGCTCACGCTAGCTGAATCCTCCTGTCTGCTGACCTCCAGGAAACTGGATCCAGCCCCCTTTTCCACATCTGGTGCCGCTGCTTCTGTCTCTGAGTCTGGCGTCAAGAAGGGCCTGGTGTCTTCCCCTGTGGGGGTGCGCAGCTGGACTGGGGTCCTGGAAGGGCGGATGGATATGGGGCAGGAGACAGATGAGGGAATGCTGCTGCTGCTAGCTTTATCCTGGTCATCGGGGAACCTGCAGCCCAGGTGCGTGGGTGTGGCGGGCGCAGTTGCTTGTTTTCCGGTCACGCTGCCCCCTGGTGGAGCTGCTGTCTCTGTCCTCCCTGCGTGCTGCTGGGGGAGGCCGCCAGGGCCGTCCGACAGGTTGATCTGGGGGTCGCTGCTTCGGCGGGGCCAAGAAGACAGAGGCTGTCGCCGTGGACCCGGGGACGGCGGGGAAGGGGGGCACAGGGGTCTGAAGAGGCTGCCCCCGCCCAGCAAGTGCTCCCGGTGCAGGGCTTCGTCGATGCTGCGGCTCAGGTCGATGGGGGAGGGCGGCCGCAGGTCGAAGTCGTTGAGGGACAGGATGGACTCCTTCTCGCGGGCCCACTCCTTCTCGCGGTCCAGGCTGCTGCTGAGCGAGCGCTGGGGGGGCCGGCCCAGCGAGTGGAGCCGCAGCAGCGAGCCCACCGAGCCGCTGGCGCCGCCCTTCTGGTTGCGCCCGCGGTTGCTGTCCTTCACGCTGCGCGACAAGGCCGGCGGGTCCCGGTTGCGGATCAGGCTCTTGCTGATGTCGGCCCCCGGCCGCTCCTGGCCGGCCCAGTTGTTGGGGAGCTCCCCCGCCCCGCCTCCCCCGATGCCGTTGCTCTCCGACTTCCTGCACGGACGGCCCCGGAGGCTCTGGACGATCTTGGCCCAGCAGGTGTGTCTCTGCATGGAGGCGGAGGACGATGAGGAGGACGGCAGGTCGGCTCCCGCTCTCCCCTCAGCCGCGCCCTGCGCTCCCCTGCGGTCCCTGGGCCTCCAGAAGACCCAGGAGGCCAGCAGCAGCAGCGAGAAGGCCCAGGCCAGCTCCAGCAGCCTCGCCCAGAAATGCACCAGCCACCACACCCAGCTGAAGCGGCGCCAGTCCCCCAGCAGCCCGTACAGCCAGAGCGTGGCGTGGACGTGCAGACCGCAGCACAGCGCCCCCAGGCACGCGCACACCGCCAGCACCCGCCCCAGTATCCGCCCCACCCGCTGCCCCCCCTGCCAGTCCTCCCCGCGGGGCAGGGGCTCCTCTGGAACGGGGGGCGCAGGGTGGCGCCGCAGACGCGGGAAGGCGTAGAAGAGGAAGCCCAAGCAGACGGCGAGGCCCCAGGAGAGGGAGAGCGTCTGCAGCACCACGGGCACGGCGGGGGACAGCGCCGGGGACAGCAGGTCGGCCGCCAGCAGCAGCGTGCAGTGTAGCACGGCCAGCACGGCGGCCAGGGGGAGGCGCTGCAGGCCGGGGGGCAGCAGAGTCAGACCCGCCCCTTTCAGGGCCAGCAGCCCCAGGGCCACCTGCGCCCACAGTAGCAGGGCCAGCGGCAGGTTGTAGAGCGCGGTGACGCCGGGCTGCGGCAGGATCTCCCTGGAGCCGTAGGGGTCGAGGAAGAAGTGGGTGGCCCGCAGCGCGCCGGCCAGCAGCAGCAGGGCGTTGGCCAGGGCCAGGCAGCCGCGGTGGGGGCAGTGCAGGCCGGGGGAGAGGAGCAGCCCCAGCAGCGCCCCGCCCGCCAGCAGCAGGAAGAGCCCCGCGGTGCCGTACACGTGCAGCTCCCAGGCGAAGGCCAGCGTGCGCCGCAGGTCCCCCCACAGCAGCGCGGTGCCGTTGGAGGCAGAGGGGACCACGCAGGGGCCCGATCCCGGCGCACACGGTCCCACTGGGCTGGGGGCCGGGGAGGCACCCGGGCTGAAGGACGGCGGGCGCCCTAACGACACAGAGCGATTCTTCTCTACAGCTACTTCCTCCCTCAATCCAAAGCCCCGTCCACTCTTCTTCTGCGGGATAGTAGGGATTGGGCTAGTGGTCTTCTCTGTGGAGAGAGAGAGAGAGAGAGAGAGAGAGAGAGAGAGAGAGATAAGAGAATGTCATGAATTTTCAAAAGGTTTTTTGTCCTATATGGGGATTTTTCTACAAAATTACTAGGAAAGTACAATGAGTAAAGCATACAATGTCACTTAATCAAAATACACAGAAAATATGCACTGAATTAAATCTGGCTACAAAAGAACTTCATTGTTCATGCAGGAATGTGTGTGAGAGAAGGCTATGTTTTGAGTCAATATATAAATAAACTTATTAGGCTCATTGCTGAACCAGTCCACAGCTCTGGATCTCACAATTTAGGACAGAGTTGAACATTCCTTTCCTACACAGACATCCTGTTTCTGCTGTCGCCCACTGAATACAAGTATTCTAGACAAATACTGTCAGACCTGGGCAATGATGCAAACATGTCAATACCAAAATAATGATTTTGTAGATATAAGGAGAATAGATCCATTTTCACATTTGGTGCAAACAAATTTGAATACTGCATGCAATATACATCTTTAGGTCTGAAATTCAGTTCAACAGGAAAGTTCAACCTGGCATTGAGAGAACTGAAAGAAAAATCACACAGGTATTTTTATGCCAAAAAGAGAAATATTAGCACTGAAATGCCAAATTGCCAAAATTCAGCTAAAACTATTAAAATCCATTACTGATGCTATTGGCCAATATAAGGGAAATATCAACCTATAAGGGAAATATCAATCAGTAATCAAAATAAAAAGACAACAACTAAATAAGAAGGCAACATTTCAAAACATTAATACCCCAACTCCTATCATCACTAGATCCTTATGAAAAAAGGCTGAGAAAATATTCACAACATACAGACTCAGTGAGATGAAGTGAGTAAGCTGAAAATGACCAGCACAGGTAGGCTGTGCTCACTGAGTCTGTATCTCACTGGGCTCTTTAGCAAAAACACACTATAATCAAACAGGTTGAGACAGAGTTGCACAGCTGTATAAAATGCAACTAAAATAAAGAGAGAAAGGAAATGCATTACAATAAAAGCAATCAAACATATCCAGAGCCCCTTACACTGTGAGACATTCAAAAGTTGCCCATCCTTCCCATTCTCCCTGGGGAAGAAAAATGTGTGCCCTACTGGCAACAAAATATATGATATCACAACCAGAGGGACAGTGGGTGACACATACACCCCTTCAAACTTTATTTATATTGGGGCTTTAATAAACTGATATTTTTAATTCTTTTATTATTCCTTATCTTCTCATAGATGTTACCTTTCTTTATGTTTTTCTCCTTTATTTACCGAATCTGGAACCACCAGTCGCACTATTGTAGGCTCTAAAGCAGGAGTGCTGAAGCTAGATAAATGCAATCCAGACTTTAACTGCTTTGCTAATTGTCAACACAAAAATGCAGTGTATGCTTTGCACCAGAAGAGGGCGTTTCACACCAACAAAGAGTCTTAAGAAGCGGGGCTCAGTCTACCCCCAATTCAAACCAATTTTAAAAACATTTTCAATATTAGAACAAATACCCCAAATGCAACTTATTATGTACTTAATTCATGGCAAAACCATGGAGTGAAACTTTTCAGAGAAAGTAAAATGCAGGTGAAAAAGTAATTGGGTCATGTTCTGGCCTTAATTACGCGGTATTATTAGCTGGAGTTTTGGGGAGGGTGGTCCATGAATTTTAGGCTGGGCTCCTGGAACACTGTGGTCCCACTAGCCCCAAGGAGAATCCAATGAGATTGTACGTGCATGTGTGTTTATGAGTGTGTCTCTGTATGACAAAACAAACGCTTGCTGAGAGAAAGAATGTGCTTGCCTGCCAGACAGTCAAAAACACTTATTGGCAGAGAAGTGAAGGAGTGCATTTGGACATGTCACCTCAGTGGTGTGGATATGCACAGTCCAGAGCAGAGTGATTTCTGTCATCTCTGTGCCAAGTGAAGTACCCTCTCTATCCCCCAACAGGATCTCTACCATCTTACTATCTATGGTAAGTGTCCACATGTACATGCATGCACACACACACACACACACACACACACACAGACAAACACACACAAAGACCATGACTACACATGCACACCTCAAAAACAGCCATACTGGAGTAATACAGGTGCCTTAGTGTTGGCAAAATCAAATAATTTCAATGGGAGAATGCAGCTAATGATAAAATGTTACATATGGATTAAACGGTTAACTAAAGAACCATCAGAAGAACATTAATAATACCACCCCTAAGAGAAGGAGTTTTTTTCTTTCCTTCACATGGTCTATATTTTGCATGGTTTCGCTCTCTCTCTTTCTCTCCTTTTTCTGTGTCTCAATATCAGTCTAATCCACGACAGAAAGTCATGCGCAAGACACCTATTCTCCCAGCATGGGGTCTCCAGACTTAACCTGGAGACTGAGTGCTGCTACCCATGCTGCACAACCAACAGATTATTCAGCACGCACACCGGCGACCACGTGTAGACTGCAGCGATCACATTACATTTTTACACCGCTCTTAAAAGCTTGTCATCAATGAAGTCATTTCCTTGACAAAACATGTCTGAATGGTTCTGCACAGAGCATGCACATTATTAGATGTTGCAGACATTCATGTCTTTTTCTGATGCACATTGAAGTAATTAAACTCAATTTAAGTTTTAGTATAAACTCATGCTCTGCATGTTTCAGTACAGAAAAAATGCATGTCATCAAATGCGTGACATTTCAGTCCCCTTTTGGTTTAAAAAGGCCCTTTATTTCCTGATGAACATGTTTCTTCATTTTTTTCAGTGAAATGGTGACTGATCGTATCAGTATTATTCCAGGAAATAACACCCATTCCCCACAATTCATTCTTTACCCTTATCATTTTACAAAAGAAGAGCAGGAGGGGTGGTGGGGGGGAGAAAAGGAGGAGAAAAGTAATGAGTGAGAACCAGTGGCGCTAAGTCTCACCCCACGTGAATCAGATTCTTAAAGCTTTCCTGAAACTCTTTTCAAATGAAAACCTCGGACCACTGTGAGTCAGAGCCTGGGGAGTAAGACGAAAGTAAGGAGGAGAGGGGAAAAAAAGGGGGTGGGGGAGAGGAGCAGGGGGCCAGCGGGGCAGTTTGAGGGGTGGGTAGCGGGGTCCTGACAGCAGGGTCTGGATCAACATGCCTGCGAACAATAGCCCACAATGGACTGCTTCTTATCCTGCCTGATTACAGACCCCAGGAAACACCAACAATACTGAAAACATCAACACATTCTCCTCATTAAAATAAGCCTGTGGACCACCCCTGGCTCCGTGCCCAGTGTGGAGGGGGATTATACAAATGCTAGACTTTAAAAACGTTTTCCTTACCTAAAGTTCACAGATTAGTGATGCTTGGTGCTGTGAAAACAGTCACCCTATATGGCAGTTGACAAAGTGAAATTAAGATTTTAATATATATTCATACCTTTCATAATACTAGATCTCTTTGGCGGATCTTTTCATAGTTTACACACCTGGGACACTCGCTCACTTCCTTTCAGCGAAGGGAAAGTTATATATATGCTGTACTACTCTGTTCATTTTTAGTTTGCCAGAAAGAAGGGGGAGGAGAGAGAGAGGATAAGGTTGGAGAAAGGGAGAGGGAGACCTCGAAAAATGAGCTGCAGGAGAGCAAGAGATGAGAAAAACAAGGCCCTTTCTCTCTCCTACTCGCTCCCCCTCTCTCTCTATTTCTGCCTGTTTCTATGATGTTGAGCGTGCTCCAGAGAGACTGAATAAATCTCGCTGTTATTACAGCAGGATCAGACAGCGGCACCCGCCAAGCCACTTTCCTTCGGGGGAAATTTAACGGGACGTAGACTTTGGTGCATCCACTTGACCCCTCCGCGCTCCGAGCAGCATGCTGCAAAGGCCCTGCCTGATATAGCAGCAGAGGCACGGGAACCACATGCCGAGGAGCAATGAAATTCGGGCCACATGCGGACAAAGTACAGACGCCGGCGCAGCGTTCAGCAATACAAACACGGGAACAAACACACATGCGAGCCTGGTGAGGCACACCCACGTGGATCACACACAGGCACGCGCACATACCCATTCACACACTCATGCGTGACATACACATACACACATACACACACGAACACGTACCCCAACACCGGTACACTCGAAAACACACTTACAGAGGAGTTTATTATTTCGGCTTTAAGGTTTTGAAGTACTAAAGATGAAAACAGTGGAGAAGAAAAACGGCCACGGGTGACAGATGTAATATAATATACATAAGAAGAAACAAACGGTGACAGCTGGTAACAGTCAGTTCTCCCCACTTTCCATCTCCTCAACTCATTGGACCCCATAGACTTCTCCTGAGGAATTCACCCTGAAAAAGGTGCAATAAATCTGACTGAATGAGTGATGGGGCGGTCTGTAATGACATTTGTTTAACTTCCTGACTCACTTCAGCTCTGTAAAAGATTTTCCACTCCCTGTACGGAGGAAGTCCTGGGGGGGGGGGGGGGGGGGGGGGCGACATTTGGAGGGGGGCAGACACAACCCAGATGTGCTGCTCAGGTTTTACAGCTGGAGTCATTTTGATCCCGTTAACCCACCCACACACACACACACACACACACACACACGCTTCCACCCATTCACACACACACGCACAAACATATGCACACGCACACATGCACACACATGTACACACACACGCACACACACAGACACAAGCATACACACACACACACATATAAAACCATGCATATGCATACATACCCGAAATATACACACACCCAAACCATGGCCACACACACATGCACACTTGCTTCCCAACCTCCAACCACACACACACAGTCATATTGATATCCACAGTCATATTCCAATTATCTACACAGGCTGACCTCTCACTGAACTGGGTGGGACAGTTAAATTGTTGATACTCTTGTAAAATGGAGCTGTTGACTGAGCGACTGTGGTGCACAAATAACTAGGGCCATGTCCTTAGATAAAGTAATTTACCAAAAATGTTAAAAATAAAATGGGTTCACACTCTAGTTTTTACAGAAAATATAAATAATTTGACTTCATCTGACAAATAAAGCAGTAACAGTACAGAGATCAAAATCAAGAACATCAAGTTTAATAACTATCCGGATTACAGGTTACCCCCAAGCATGGCACATCACGGCACTCCTCTCTCTGTTCACTTCACATTTATTTTTCCATTTGTTCATCCTTCTCTCTGTTCTTTTCCTCGGCCTCTACCCGTCCTCCCTCCTTCCTCTCTTGGCTCATCTGGATTTTGTTAGCCTGGGTACTCCTTGTTCTTCCTCTTTCCCCTCTCTCCCCATTTTTTCTCCCTTTCTCTCCCTCTCCTCCACATTCCAGCCCCCTCTGTCCCCCACTTTTCACCATTTCGGGGAACAGAAATACGAGCTTGACTCAATCATCATTTTCATAAGGATCAAAAAAAAGGAACAAAGCAAAAAAAAAACCCCATACTCCCATTTTCCCTTTCCTACCTGTCTCCGTCTTCTGATTGGTTGTGCTTAACACGGTCGTCAAGGGTGTCATTGAGGTCACAGTTGTGGTCTGACGGCCTGTCAGCTTGCGGTCAGAGGCCCTATGATTTGTTGTCTCACCTGCGGCCCGGGAGGAGGAGAGATACATGGCTGTCAGACAACTCTGCCAACAGCCGACAAATGCATTCTCTTGAAGTGGAAAACATGCATCAGTAATCAGTAACATTAGCACCCAGTTCCTCACCTTTCCCAGTCCTGTCTCCACTGACTGTCGATTGCTTCATTGTGGTGTTTGCTGTCATCATATAAACAGTGCTCTGGAGCTCAGGAGACCGTTTTGAGGGCATCGTGTTGGCTGGTGAGAGGGTGGAGGGGAGGGACTGCAGCTCCTGGGTCAGTGCTACAGTACTTGTCGGCGGTTTCAACACGTTGGTAAATCCAGTGGTGTATCTGGTCTCTGACTGTGGCTGGTGATATGCCTGTGCATCCCCATGTGTTGTCACGGTGACAGCTGAACTCACAGTCTCGCTCACAGTTGGCACGGGCCAATCACCCGACCCCATCAACTGCCAGTCATCATCTTCTGCCTTCTTGTTTGGTCCTTCTGTGGCCTTGCTCAGTGTCACCACCTCTTCCCTAACTGCGGCAGCCGCTGTGAAGCTATGAGAGCGGATGTGGTGTGAACTGTCATTGGTGGATGCAGCTCCTGTGGGCCCAATCACAGGCTGCCCAGCATTTCCGTCAGAGTGAGCTTGAGTCAAACCTGTTCCACTAGTGGAGCTTGCAGGGGGTGGCAGGGAATAGGCAGCAGTAGTAAGACCTACACTCTGCTTGAGTGTAGTCTCTGTTTGAGATGAAGCAGGGGATATGAAGGCCTGTACATTATCATCCTGGGTGCTGGTGTTGTCCTGGGGGAGGGATGACAGGTCCTCAGAGTCTTTCCTCTCCTCTCCCCCGTCCTCAGTGTCCGTCAGATCAGTGTCATTCCCTCCGTGGCTCTCCAGGTGGCCATCGGCTACAGGTGATCCTTCAGCATGCTCTGTGACAGGTGCAGCTTTCCTGCCATTCAGAGGAGGAGAAGGAGGACTTTGTAGCGTGCGACCAGACGGCTCGGGGCTCACGACTGTCGGGGAGGAGCGGACGGGTCCTGAGGGCTTCTCGACGCTGGACTCATTTGAAGCAGAAGAGGATATGAACACCTGGCCAGGTGACTGCTGGATCAAACCAACTAGCAGCAAGAGCACGAGGAACTGTTCCATCATCATGGGCAACCTTACGGACGACGCAGTGACAGTCGCTCTCTGGCTCTTTCCCCCTGTTATCTCTCACACCATTCTCTTCATACTGGCTCCTGGAGCTCCTGAAAAAAAGCAAACAGAAAAGAGGATGTGTCATTGTCTTAGGACTGCACTGTCGGTAAGACGTAATGCATGTCATGGTTACCATAAGGCAGAAGTGCCATGGTTAATGTGAGGCAGTGCAGGTTGTGGTTATGATTTGGCAGCAGGCCCTACTCTAACAAAGAGACGTAAGTTTCACAGTTACATTAAGGCAGTGGGGTTGCGATGGTGGACGTGGATGTTAACTTTCCCACATTGAGGGACAGGAGCTCCAAACCCAGGCTTTGTCACTGCCACTGTGCACATGAGAACAGTGGGGCTTGGTCGCCTCTATCCTGCCTATGAAAACAGTGCTGCAAATTGTCTAGACTACTGGCCAGCGTAATGTAGTCTGGGGCCAAGAGCATAACCTCGGCCTAAAAACAAAACTGTGGCCAAAACCTTTTCAGTACAAGAACAATATCGGTGCCCTGCTGTGTTGCCTAGATCAGTGTGTCTGATCTAGTATGGTTCAGGAGCAGGGCACACCACACCACTGTGAAATGAAGAATATTACATTACATTCCTGTCATTTAGCACATGCTCTTATCCAGAGCAACTTAGAAACAGCATCTAATAAAGTGGCATGAAAAGGAATATCCTGGCACTTGAGGACAATGTCCCTTCATAAATGCAATTCAAACGCACTGCTACCCTGGGAGCGCAGCTTCAGAAAAATGTCTCCTGACAATATGAAATGACATTCAGAATCAGGGAAATTTTCAGCATAATTTGGGAGTGATTACGCAATACCCTATAAGCGGACTTTCCGCAGCTCCCTGCAGAGCTGGAACACAGAGGTCCACAGAGGGAGGCAGTGGAGAGGGAAGGAGCGTGCGCTGCAGGTCTAAATGTAGGCCTGTTTATGGCCGCGCTGAGTCAGGCTGCTTCGAGGGCGAGCCTGCAGTCTCCCAGAGGGCCATGTGGCAAGGCACTGGGGTGGAGAGGTGTGGTGTTCGGTTACAGTGAGTCATTTTCCACACACACACACAGTCACGCACAGACACACACATGCACATACTCTCTCCCTCTCTCTCTCTCACACACACACACACACACACACACACAGTGCCCACATACACACAGTACACACAGAGTACATGCAAACACACACACACACACACACACACACACAAACACACGGTGCCCACATACACACAGTACACACAGAGTACATGCAAACACACACACACACACACACACACACACACACACACACACAGATGAACATTTACACATACATATACACATACACACACACGATGTGCCATATACAGACACTCCATAGAGAACGACACAGGCAGCGTGCACTGAAAGCAAATGCACAAGACATCCATACTAAACGCATGGTAAGAAACACAAATGTAAATTTTGTTAAGATCTTAGACAAGAATCTCAGACAAGAATACTCTGTAGTGTATAGCACAATACAGTACTGTACAGTATTACAGTATTTATGCATAGCAGCTCAAAGATCAGAGTGGAGCATACAGACCTGCCCGCTCTGCCAGCTGTATCACAGGAGGGGAGGCTGGGAGGTAGGGTGAAAAATAAGATACAGCATAGACCAAAAATGTCATAAAAAAAACAGAGAAATAAAAAATGTACAGATAGAGACAATAACCAGAACCAAGGAGAACTGCCTCATATTTCACCTTGTAGTGAAAAGACCTAGCATAACACCATAACACCACCACATGCTGTCTCATCTCTCCTTTCAGACACAGAGAGAGACCAGAGCAATCGAGCACAGAGGCCCGGATCTGTGTCTGTGCTTGGCTGTTTTGCTGACTGAGTCTCTCCAACAGGGAACAAATTATCAATGCATGATGAAGAATACGAGAAGCATTTACAATTAGCTAAATGACCATGACGCCCGACAGCTATTAGGCCTTTGGGTAACGAAAGGAGAGCATTTATCATACAGCCAGCCCCTTTGTCCTTGCCCAGTCTAGAAATTTTAAGCATGTCTCCCTTAATCCCTGACTGAACATCTCAGAACACAGTGGGCAGGCGCTGACCCCCCTCCCCCAGGTCAGTCAGATGCTCCATCAATAACTGTGACTGAGCATGTGTGCGTCTCAGTAATTCAGAGGCCGTGTATGCCTCAGCCGCGTGTGCACATGCACTAACGAGTGTGTCAGCGAGCGTGTGCGTCCATCGCGTTAGCGGGCATGTGTTTGCGAGTGAGGGCCTGAAGTGGCTCTGTTTTGGCTCCCGCGTGCACAATGTGATATCTGTTTCGTTCCGCAGAAATCTCGACGCGCCGTGCGACTGCTGGCTGGTCCCGCTCTCTCATTTGCACAGAAGCGTCAGGGACGAGGGAAGGAGGAAAAAGGAGAGCCGGGCCTGTGATAGAGGGTGGCAGCTGCCACAGCTCTGTGCTCTGAGTGTGTGTCGGGCGATGCGCATCTAAATCTGTACATTTATGTCTGTCTGCCCCTCCATCCCTTGCTCTAATGTGGTAGCAGCAGCAGTGTAACATAGTGGGAAGGACTGAAAGGTTGCTGGTCTGATTCTTCACTGGGGAACTGCTTGGGCAAGGTACTTGACCCAGAAGTGCCTCAGTAAACATCCAGCTGTGTAAATGGATAACATGTAAAAAATGTAACCTCTGTAAGTTGCTCTGGATAAGAGCATCTGCTAAATGACAATAATGTAATTTAATGTACTGACTCCTGCTCAAGCTACCAAACACTCACTCTTTTTCATGTGTCCTCCTGTTGACTTAGCTGATTTAAGTTCATCGCCCTCTGTCTTCCTTCTAATCTTTTTGTTTCACTTTCTTCTGCCAATTCTCTCGTCCTGTTCCTGCGGTATGCCACAAGCTCTCACTTCAAATCCAAAATTTTAGGCACGACAGCGAAGGCTGGAAACTGAGATAAAGAGAGGGGAGAGATATATGGATAGGGAGTTATGGAATGGTGAAAGTTATATAGATGTAAAGATTGGGGAGAGTGCCAAGGAGACAGGCTTAACGAGCTGACAGAGACAGCGAGTCTGTTAAAGAGAGCAAGCATCCACTTGTCTGTATGTTTTGTTTTTGTACGTGTGTGTGTGTGTGTGTGTGTGTGTGTGTGTGTGTGTGTATTTGTCAGAGAGGGGGCAGATTTTACCATCAATGGGGTTCTGAATGCCACAGAAGCCTGACAGCAGGGACTACGACACCAGACAAGTATGGCAAGATGGCCAACAGCCAACCGCGCTTTGAATAAAAGGACTGAGTCATGGCAATTCTGATTTAATCAGACTCATGAACAGTATTTCAAGGTATAATGGATGCACCAGTCCACGGATCAGTGCACAAGTACAAGTTTCATATGCGTGTGTCTTTCTGCGTGTCTTTATGTGTGCGAGAGTTTCAGCGTCTGTGCGTGCAATTATTTGTGAATGTGAGAGTTATGCGCCGTAAGTGCTTCAGAGGGCAGTTAGGGAGACTATTTTTAACCGAAATCTGGCCCCGGGGACACAAGAAGATACAGGCAGTGCGGATGGGTGAGCTGGCGTGCTGCTGCCCTGCCGCCGTCACTCTCTCACAATCACCCTTTTATTCCACAGCCGGGGAGGAATTTGGGGCTACTCACCCAACTGCTACCATTACAACGAGGTCTGCACAACCCCTGTTCCACTGGAGAGCTGGAGCTGGGCTAGCTCACTCAGCTCTGGTCCACAACGGTTTCCCATGTCTTTTTTATTTGCGCAAACCCTTGTTAGCTCAGCCCGCTAGTCTTACTGGTTGCTGGCCTACTTACCAGCCAGCTGTGGGCAGGGTTGGCAAACTGTGTAGCCACACCGTTGCGGCTGGCATCGGGGCTAAGAAGTGAGAAGATAAATGGGGAAGGAGGAATGAAGCTCACTGCCCTCACCGTTCACAGCAAACAACTAGATGTAGGCACACGTAATATGGATTCCCATTCTCTTATCTGCGAAGCCAGAATTCAGTGCGATGTGAAGTGCTACAGCTCTGATGGGAAAGAGTGCTATGGAAAGGCAATCATACTGTAACAGATGAGCCAGCTTTGGCTGCGGCTCACGCCAGCCTGTTTCCCACTCTGCAGAAAAAAAAAAACAACGTACATATGTACTAGTTCTGCAACTAATACAGCCAAACTGAGACTGAAGAACAGAAATCCCTTTTCTTCTGCTTCTGTGTTATTGAGTTATAATTATTGTTTGATCATTTGTTTAAACATCTTCATAAAGTCATTTTCAGTGTCAGTGCACTTTACCCCATCTGACAGCTGAGTTGTATTCACCAGCTGGATGCTGCCACAGAACACAATTTTGACTTTGAACATAATTAGAGAGCAGTAGACACACACACACACACACACACACACACACACACACACACACACACACACACACACACACACACGCACGCACGCACAGCCTTTCCAAAATTCCAGAGAACAAAAATACTCAAATGTTTCCTGTAAGTTCCATGAATGTTTCCAAGAAATGACAAGCTGCTTTGTATACCAGAACGAACTGTGTCTCCTCTATCCTGCTCTGTGCGTGAAATCACAATATAACACATCATAAAGCGTCTGCGTGTGACAGCTTGCTGTGTGCAACATCACTGTAATATTATTAACATTAAAAAAACTGAAAGCTGTTATATATCACATCCTACTACATGCTTTGCTGTGTGTGAATGCTAGTGTGAGTGGGTACGCGTGTGTTGTGTGTACTGTCTAACACGGTGAGCTGACATATGTGCTGTACATGTCGTCCACGCTTCTGTATGCTGGCGTGTGTTACAGGTGAGTTGAGGCAAATTAGTTGGCCCAGGTAGGTTTTACCTCTCGTGTGCATGTGACGAATGTACAGGAATGCCCATGCTACGTCAAAATGAACAACTGATCACCAGAATTACAGTGATGTCCTGTCCTTCTGTGTCTGTGAATTATTACAGACAGAGAACAAAAGAGGGGTAGAAGGGGAAATAAGAAACGAGAGAAAAGAGACTGAGAAAGGAAAGAGGAAAAGCAAGGAAAATTAAAGGGAGAAATGGCACGACCGAGACAGACAAGGACAAAACAATTTTGGAGAGAGAATGAGAGTGGGAGAGCTAGCAGAGACTTGGACAGACGGAGAGAGTGGGAGTAAGAGCAGATATTCAGAGGGAAAAAAGAGAGAAGGAGAAAGCTTGATGGGGCAGTGAGGAGAGAGAGCTGTCGTGGAGAGAAAAACAAAGGGGAAAAGATGTTGAGTGTGACAGTGACAGAGAACTGGAAAGACAGTTCAAAACCAGTGCCTAATCGTCAGCCCCCCCAGAGTTCCTTAATGCATCTCAATCACACCTCAATCAATGCTATTGGCAGGCGGCTGGCAAGAGAGCTGTGAGAACTATTCCGCCTGGCTGCTTCACATACAAGGTTAATCAGGGCCCCAATCCCATAAGAGCCTTATTAGTCCTGACAACTGTAAATCGCTGTGTTGCTCTTGTCCAATCTACACTAGCACAGTATAAATATACACTTTGTCTGTCTGCCTACTGCATCCACACAGCACGGTTTAAATCTGCCATGTCTATGTGTCTATTCCGTAAGAGCAGATTGTAAATCTTTGCGCTCCGCCAGCTCGCTGGAGAGACACATGCAGCTGTGGAACAGATAAGAGGAGGTGAAGCACTGCAGCAGGGCTTAGAGGTGCAGCACAGATGTGTTTGGCGCCTGTCGGAGATGTAGGGGAGAGGTAAGGCAGCCAGCGCTGGTTGTTCTGACCATGAAGATTCCACTGCGCAAGAATGTAAACACCAGGCTCTCTGCTCACTATCAGGGTTCACTCTCCTTTACACTCACAAAGGGCTGAGACATAAGTAGACTTAAGCAACACCTTGTTACCTGACATCTTAATGTAACCGCTTCTCTGTCTTGAGGTCTGAAATGCCCATTCTCACTGTCTACAATCTGCATTACAGACAGACAAAGGACATTCCCACAATCTATTATACAGGGGCCAGAATTAAATTTATTATTTATTAATTGAATGTTTTGATCAGATGACAGACTGACTGAACTTGAAAACAGGTACAGACCAAAAAGACCCCTGTTGCTCAGACCCCTGATTCACATTGCAAATCTGCTTGACAAGCAATTGCAGCCAGACAGAAGAGCCATTCAGTCGATGCCTGCCGCAGATGCTTGTATTTCGAAATGTTCCTGATGTTCTTTCAAGAACAGCTCCGGTTCCACGACCAAACATCAGAAATCTGTTTTGTTTTTCATTTTGATACATATGCCTTTGAATTCAGCTGCAGACTTTTCCCATTTGCAAAAACACGTTCCACATGTTTTGAGTGGAGTTAGGGGACAGCCCTGCCTGCCAATGCAATCAGTCCAACTGCGACTGGTGTATTTCCAGTGTTGAAATAAGTGATGACCTGCAGCACTGTATTAATCAGGATGCAAGGACTGTACAACTTTAGGGAACTGAAGGAAACACAGTGGAACACTAACAGCATGCCAGATACACTGATGGACTGATGACAGACACATACATGCAGAAACAGGCCTCTCCATGATGGACCACTAGAGACAGCTGATACTCACTGACTGACTGAATGACTCGGGCTGACTCAGTGTCTGAGTAAACTCCTCCATGACTTCCAGCGACAGGAATGGGAACCATGCCCGAGCAGTGTTTTCTGACATGATCATTCACAGTCTCACTTAATGAGACAACAAAAAGAAGTAGTTTTTATACCAAGAGAAGCATGGTTGAAATATGAATGAGACATAATCACTGTGAGGAAAAAAAAAACAAATTGGTAGGGACGAGCTTTCCAGTTGAAATCAAGCAGCTCACTAATGGGCACATAAAGAGGAAAAACCTGATATGACACATGTCCAAACACAGCAGCATTGGTTATGAGTAACAGAAAGTTGGCAACATCATCACTATTAATGCATTATAAGTCTGTACAAGGTGTTGTGGTGAGCCTATTGGCTCTACTATGCATTTCAAAGCTGCCAGTAAAAAAAGATACTAGAAACTAAAGAGGAATTTCAGCACCTTGCAGGCTGCCTTGATAATGCTTTGAACTTCCCATTAAGGAAAGCATAACTCACAATTACACTACTCACACTTTGCTTAGCAGGCTCTGTTACCCAGAGTGACTAACATAACTTACATATCACCTGTTTTACAGAGCTGGACATTAACTGAGGCACTCTGGGTTAAGTGCCTTGCTCAAGTGTGCAACAGATTCAATTCCCACCAAGGAGCTGAAGGTATGAGCTATGTGCCACACTCCCACGGTCACACTGCTGACCCATAATAAGCAGGTACCAGATTCTCAATATTCCAATTTGTCTGTTATATTTTTTCAGAGGTAGGTTTTTGTGCGTCTTGTGTTTTTGTTTCTTTGTAACCTGAGCTTCGGCAGCGCAGTAAACCTCGCACTGAAATAAACGCTATTCAGCTCCAGTAGCGCGTTCATCCAAGCCTCACTGCTGGAGGCTGTAGCGGCTCTGCTACTGCGGTTTGAGAGGCTGATGAAAAACAGGTGGATCCAGATTCTCCAGCGGCCCTGACCCTAGGTCGCACTTGAGCGAAAGGCTGGCAAGCGCACACACGTGCCAGCGCTCCGGCACACACCAGGCACAACCTCACGCAGTCCGTCTGGTGCTCACGAGCTTTTACACTTGATCACTACGTCTCACTCACTCCTATACTCCCCCTTCAGACAACTTGTTGCTCCAGGCTCAATTTCCTCAGGTCTGACTACAACAATAATAAAAAAAAAAAAAATCAAGTGCGCCTTGATGACTGTGGCCACGCGAGTGTACGGTTTCTGAGGGACTCCTGCGGAGAAATTGCATCGGTAGGGAAGACCTGGGGATCACCGCAAATAGTCAATTTTGCCTCTGAGTCTGCTTTACTCTTTCAGATTGAGCAATATACATGTAGACTGAGTTAGCATATTTTTCCTCGTCTGCTGCTTCAGTACTGGGGTGAAAATGTCTCCGTGACACTTGATACCTTTCTATGTTCAATTCTACCCGAGAAAGGGGATCTCATTCGGTACAAGCGGTACAATGATTTATATTATAAGAGGTCAGCAACCAGATCGTATCCGCACACGCGGGTATTTTACCTAAATTTGCATTTGGGGTTTTAATAAACACAGCTACGTGATACTGTATGTGCGAAGAAATGCAGAAAAGAAATACAGAGAGAAACGCACACGGTTTTCTGCATGTTCCTTCTATTTTAACGACGCATATTCCCATCACGGGTGTACAGTGACGTTAACCAGTTTCAGACAATTCGACCCCTACCTGAGGTTCTCCTTCGCTCTTCGTCAATGTGAGACGCTACTTCCGTCACACCTTTGTTAGGGCATTCATCACTGTGATGGCGCTTATCTCTCCTCAGGTTGCGGTTCTCTTGATGCGCTGCTTAACGAAGACTGATGCTTGGTGAGTCCGTTCTGTCAGCACTGTTGTAGCAGAACATGAAGGCTACTGCCTCGTATTTTCTTGTTGCCAGACGAACGAATAGCTAACTCACGCCCCCTTATTGCTGCTCGCTCTCTCTCTCTCTCTCTCTCTCTCTCTCTCTCTCTACCTCCCTGCCTCCCTTCTCCCTCCTCCCTTCCTCTCACTCACATGCGGATCAACATGATTGCCGCTAACCGCGCAGTATGACGGTTAGAGTTACACAACGGCCCAGGGTACCGCGGGCTACACACAACACTTCACAATGACACACAACGAGAATACATCCAAAGCGAAATTATGTGCGTGCGTCTCTATAATTACGTCCAGAGCGCATGTCGATCCTCTCTAGGGAGTCCACCAGTCCAAGAGCTCTTACCTCCTCACCACAGTGGACACGGACAGCTCTGAATGCCGCTGCAGGCTGGACTGTGTCACATGTATTATATTAAAGCTTACTATTTGCTTAGATCTTACGCAGGGCATCTTATGTGTTTATATATTATCCATTCACACATCTGGAGCAGGTAAACTACCTTGCTCAAAGGTATGACTGCAATTCGCTATGTGAGACTCAGACCTGCAACCTTTGAGTTGCAAACCCTGTCCCTTCACCCTTACAAAACTCAGTTGTCAGTTGAGTGGATTAATTAACAACATATTTGTACAACTCAGCAAGCACACAATATTTCTAATGTTTGTTTGTGTGTGTGTGTGTGTGTGTGTGTGTGTGTGTGTGTGTGTGTGTTGCTTTAGCAGTATCTGGCAATTGCCGGATGTCCTTGATGGTATCAAAATCTAGGGAAGGTCCGAAATTAATTGTCCTCAGGTTTGTGTGCATGGAATTACAGATTATGTAAAACCACAGATTTTCACATGTAGTTTTTCAGAATTTTGTCAGACAGCTGCTTTTCAGGAGTCCTGACTGCCCACTTCCCTAAAAGCAGAATTGTCTGGTCTTACCTCGAGACAGAATAAGCTTTCTATAGGAGGTTTGAATGGCAATGGAACAATGGGATTAGCAGAGTAGCCAGTGTACTTTTGGGTGAAATTCTACACTCTTGCTTCTGAAAACAGAGCAGTTAAGGTTGACTGTTGTGCCCTGCCAAGTCCTGCTCTTGCTCTGAACCATCATCCTCCCTCATTCACCCCTCCCCATCAGCCCCCCCCCCCCCCCCCCCATGAATCAGATAGGTGTGTCAAGGTGAATTGCACTGAAACAGCATCCTGTTTTAAAGGGACAGCGCATCTTTCACATGTGCCCTGTTCCAACATGCCCAGTATCCTGCTTCTTTGTGTACAACTGCGGGGACCTAGCGTCTGTGTTTTGCACTTCAACAAAAGCTGATTCGAAGTTTTTGAAACTGGTTGATGGTGTCAAATGATACTCACGCACGTACGCGCGCACACACACACACACACACACACACACACACACATACACACACACATATGTGGTCAACTTAAATTAAAGCCCGGCTGAGAGAAAAGTGTTTGCCCCTCATCTCTACCCTTGGAGTGTCCACTAAAAATGTGAGGGCCTCCACTGACACATCTGAGAAAGTTTTGGACAGGATCCTGAGTATGATGATAATGGTCCTCTCTGGTTCTCAGCCTTCTGAAACAGCTCCTTTGGGTGGAGTGAAATAATTGAGATTGTGTATTTTGAGTCAACACTGGTGGCATGAACTAACTCACTCCCCACTGAGAGTGAAATGGGAAGCTCAGGATCAAAGTTCAAAGATCTTGCCCCCTCCCTCCTCCCTCCCTCCCGTGTTGTCTTTTTACGCAAACATGCGGACTGTTTACCCAGGCGACCCAGAGAGGCTGTGTCAACAGACTTTTATTCACTGTAGATTGGGTTGGAGTTTGTACAGTGATACCTGATCTCACCTACAGCATGCTTCTGGTGCCAACAATTTCCAGCCTCTTCCCTCTCCCAAAGTGTAGATGAGGCTGCCAGATCTGTTTCACACAGTGTTTATAGAACCTCCCCTCTGTTCAGCGTCCAATGGGACAGCTGCACTCTTTCATGTGATTTGTATCAATTGTCCTCTTGCTTCACTGTGTGTCTTGCTTAGACTGTTTATGTATTAGGACACTAGGCAGTTTTGGGTTTGTAAAAACAATGCCTTTTGTGGAGCAGTTGCATGCTATGAGGTGTCCTGATGGAAATGTAGGGCAGAGCAATTGCCTCTTACAAAAGTAGTGTGCACCCACTGCACATTCATGTCACCAGACATAGCCACAAGCACAGTTTTCCCCTCACTATCTCTCAGCAGGTTTGTCCATCTGCTTATTTGGCTATGCTGGAGAACCCCCGCCAATGCTAAATCACACACTCTGTACAGAGGCCAGTATTCCTCTTGATCAGAGTCACACACTCTACAAAGAGGCCAATGTCCTGTTGTGGTCAGTCATATTTCTAGTCCTTGATGACCACTTTGAGGAGTAAGTAGGCCACAGTGTGTTGGCTCAGGACAAAACTGCGGTTTGAATTTTTGCTGAATTTCAAGCTAAACCTAGCCTGTAACCATCTCAGTAGTGTTAAAGGTCAACTGTCCTGCACTCTGTTACTGCATGGTCACTGTTATAGAAGGTGACAGATAAGTGTTAGTAGATTTTGTGTGTGTGTGTGTGTGTGTGTGTGTGTGTATGCTATTTACAGTTGTCAGTGTGAAAACTAGCCTGAAAACTAAGGAAACATGGAAAATGAATTAGACTAAATAGACTCAAGTGGCTCACTGACACCATTCCATATGTGCTTCTGGATGGTGTTTTGACTGTATTGATCACTGCTGCCACATTCAGATTGCACATAATTC
Source organism: Megalops cyprinoides (assembly GCF_013368585.1). Classification (NCBI taxonomy): domain Eukaryota; kingdom Metazoa; phylum Chordata; class Actinopteri; order Elopiformes; family Megalopidae; genus Megalops; species Megalops cyprinoides. Next base: position 23,658,207 of record NC_050589.1, read on the forward strand.
TTAGTGGAGTTGGCAGCAGTGAAATCACACATGCTGTAAACAGATGTTGTGTGTAGTTAAAATTGCAACTACATTTAAATCTGCTTGTTTGAGAAAATCACGAATATAAGAGGTAATTAACCACATGAATACACTAATGAACAATACCTCCCTGACCAATAGACAATGCACACTGTCCTAACACAGCATTCAACTGCACGTAATGTTTCTCACTCTGCTCTAAGTCTACAACCCCCAGAGCAACATACTGTATCTGTAAATTATGGCAGTTTAACTCAGCTCATCCACGCATCAGAATATAAAATAGTTCAGCAGTGCTGTGCATTCACAGAAATGGCATTCATTACAATACCAGTCTGAAAGATAAACCTTTCCCATACTTTGGTCATATTTCCTGTTGTAACAAAAGAAGAATCAAAAGCTTTTGTGCTTGTTTATTTATGTTAGGCACGTTCAAATGAAAACATGCTAATTCCTCACTTCGTAGCACAACAAATGCTTTCTGCTTGGCCCTTTTTCATTCTGGAAAATGAGCGAGTGGAGACCAATCTCAGCTCAGGCTGAGGTAGTGTAAACACAACAAAAATCCTGGTTGCACAGAGGTACAAATGAATAAAGGCTGGTGTAAATACCCTGTTACATACTATAAAAAGATCACACCTTTGTACTCTTCAGAGAGCTCACACTCTACCCAGAGTCCCATATTCTGTGATTTATTGTCAGCAGATGGGTCAAATGTCATATTTCTCTGGAACCATGAGTCAGCGTGCTTGAAATTTCTGTTTTTTCTTCCGTTCCTGCTATACTTCATAAGAATAAAGAATGTATGAAATAATATAAGAAGGTAAAAGATGATTAACAAACCACTTAGAACAGCTAGGCTTGTCATTTTGTAGTCTCATGTATGGCTTGTACTTCAAAAGCCTGGTCTTGAAAACTCTACGGGTCTCTGCTACCACTGAAAATCCTAGTAAGCGATTCCATACATTTATAACTGTCTGAGTGAAATATATTTCCTAATGGCAATATGATATCTCCTTTTATAGTGTGGTGCTCAGAATTGAACACAGTACTCTAAACATGGTCTGACAAAGGTATTATGTAACATTAATATAACCTCCTTTGATTTATAATGAAGACCTCTTGCTATGTATCCCAGCATCCAATTTGCCTTTTACAGCTTCAGCACAATGTCTATATCTAGACAGATTTGTATTAATCATTACATTTTAATATGCTCTAATTTTTTACTTCATATATAATAATCCGTTGTTATTGCCCACATGTAAAATTTAACGTTTGGCAATGTTAAGTACCATGTACTGCATGTCTGCAGACACTGGACTCTGTTTAAATCATCTTGAATCACATTAGAACCTTCCAGACTTTTTCTTTCACTTTAGAGTTTAGTGTCTTCTGCAAATTTAATGATTTTGCTTCTCGTGCCTTTGCCAAAGTCATTTATAAGGAAAAGCAGGTCCTTGCACTGATTAGCAAGGGACTACACTTCCCACAACTCCTTGCTCAAATGAAATCCTTGTTATCATTGCTCATTTCCATGTTTTAACAACAGACATTCTTATCGAGAGTGACAAACAAAGAATGGGAACAACGGGCATCTAATAAAGCTGCAACACTCTATATGTGATGCAACTGACCACATTTGAATAGGCATCAGCATATGCAAGCATGCTTTGATACACAAGTGCAAAGAGCTGTAGAGGTAACCTACACAAATAAGGAAAGATGAATTGCACTTTGGTGAGGGAGCTAATGTGAGGTCTGAAGAGGTGGGTCTTTGTATTACTTCTTCTACAGTATTCTGTGCCAAAGTCAGTTTTAAATCCACCTTAACACAACTCCATTAATTCCTACTGATTTCAGATTGATAGTGGGTCATTTGTGAGTTACTTTGTCAAAAGCTTTTTGAAAATCCAGATATGTAATGTCATAAGTTTTATTTGAGTCAATGCATTTAGTAGTTTTGGCCTGGAGGTTTCAAGCATGATATCCTTTTGTTAAAACTAAGCCGACTATCCCAGATTCCTGTTATCCAGGAATAATTCTGACCTATTCCCTATGGTAGATTCCAAAATCTTATCAGAGGTACAAGTTAAATGACCAAGCCTGCTTCCCGCTAGATCAGTGTGATCCCTTTCTTACAGATCAATATTACACAGCTTTCTATCCAATCATCACGAATGTTTCCAGTTCCAGGAGATTGTACTTAAAGATTTGTCACCCCTTTTTCATCCAAAAATCAGGTGAAAAACGGGGGCATATTAGGATCGCCTCATAATGGCAACCTCTGCACAGGAGTGAGAGGGCAAATGCAATCCTCCGATACACACACGCACACACACACACACACACACACACACACACACACACACAGCATGACTATTTTCCTCATTACATCCCACCACACAGTGCAGTGAGCATTAATTGTAGGGTAGTTGCTACTCCACTGACTTCATCCGAACGGCTCACAGGCACCCGATGAATTGCAGGGTGCCAATAGGAATGTGATTATGGTACCCTGAGTAACCTGTCGCTCCAACCCCTGGTGGAACACAGCCAATTTGTTCCTCCTACTGTGGGATCCTGGTCATTGTTGGCAGGTGAATTTTTGTTAGTAGCTTATAAACAATCTCTCCTAGGTTTTTAAGCACTCTTGGATATATACTACCAGGGCCTGCTGAAATGTTTATGTTTAGTTTTTAGAAATTTTCCAGTACTTCACAGTGCCTTATTTCAATATTTTATTATGGTTTTTTTTTTGAATATCACACCCACCTGTATGCATACATGTAGTCTGTGCCTGGTGAGGTTCTCAGCAAAGTGACGGTTCAGTACATCTACAGTATCTTTGTAGATTGTAATATCTTTGCAAAATAGTGCATCTACAATACCTCCCCTTAAACAATCCTTTTCCAGCATTCCTCTTTCTAATTGTCCTGCTCTTTCTATGCCTTTGACCCAGCCTATTCAGTTTCCTCCTTCACTCGAGGTTGTGAAACCCTAATGACCTGTTAGCTGAAAGGATTTTACTAAGGCAATTACAATGCCACTGAACCACCAAGAGAGAGATGTGGAGGTGTGGATGAGATACAGTCAGACAGAGGAGAGATAAAAACAGAGGAAAGAGAAAACAAGAGAGAAAGAGAAAGAGAGAGAGAGAGAGAGAGAGAGAGAGAGAGAGAGAGAGAGAATGAGAGAGAGAAAAGAAATGGTTGAGAAGAAGAGAGACAGATCCCTACGGTTTGGGTGAGATTTTGTTATGGGGTACTATTATACATATGATTGCAGTCCCTACAAACAAAATTGTAGATATTATGCTATATGACACGTATTATATTATGGTATAGAGATTATTATATAGTAGATGCCAATGCACATTCACATTCATGTGAAAGATTTATGAAATCCTCCTTGAAATCAAACACTTCAAAAGAGCCAGAGAAAATGAAAAGCACAAGACAATTTCCAATGGCATGATCAATATCACCTCAGGGTTGTAATTATTTTGATTTAATCACACCCCTTTCTCCACGGGAGACAGATTATAGTCAATGCATAGCTTGGTTTCATATCACAGGCGACTGCTCCTCTCATTTGCATGGAGATGGGTGTAATGATGGGTATTTACTGTACTGCCCCAAAATATATAATTGGATGTCAATGAGTGTGCATGAACATCCCAAGAACTGCAGATCAAAAGTCCAATAACTGTTACTTTGGACTTCAAACATTGAAATTTCCTGCAAAACTGGACTGGCCTGCTACCCTTGGGGAAACTTGCTAAATTTTATTTTGCAAATCACACGAGTTTCCCAGTAAGGTAAGTAAGTAAGGAAATTCTTTCCCTTACAGGTAAGGTACAATTACAGTTGCTGCTGATGAAATACAGCTTGGCTCTCTGGTATCTGGCTAACCATCAACTATACATCTCAAGGTAACCTTCTGGAAATCTGAAATCTGTTGCTCACATACAGTAGTTAATGTTTGTCCCAAATATAAAAGATTGAACACAGACAGACACAATCATATTGTTGACCTGGTTGCCAATGGAACTTCACAGATGTGTATGTCAAGAATTGTAATTCAAAAACATGATCATGTCAGGCTGAATTGGTTCACCAGTGATGGAAACAAAGTTGGTGTATTTCATGAGGTCTTTGTGAAAACACCTGTTATAGTCACTAGGAAAGAAAGCCAAAGGGAAGCGAATGAAATTAAGATCAGATGTTCATTTGATTTGTGTAAGGAACAAGAATTTGTAACAAAATTTGAAAAGTTTGGTAGACATAAGAGCTGAATTTGGATTTGAGTGTAAATTATTCATTTTAATTGTCATTAGTCTGTGCCATGTGGTGTAGCTTTGTAGACTTGTAGTGTGTGGACTGTGAATGGCAGATCTGCCCAAGAAATTCTTCAATGATTATTGGATGTCTGTCTATATGGAAGGGTCACTAAGAACAGGCCATTGTGATAGATCTTCACTCATGTCTTATGTGTCTGGTGACAATGGAAGGGAACACAACACAATATAACAAGGGAACACGGGATGCCATCTTGTAGATGTCACATTTTTTTGTAACTTGAATGTTTCAGCTTATGGTCAAAAAGGCATTAAAATGTGTATGTGAAACGTGTGGGAAATGAGTATGCGTGCCTGCATTTGTCTCATAATGCATCACAATGAGTGTGTGTGTATGTAGTGCACCCCCCCCCCCCCCACCCCCCTTTAACGAGTTAAAAAGATTACAGTAATCTGACAGCTCGGCAGGACGCAGCCCCAAGTATCTTGATCACCCAAATTGCCCATGTGTCTTGGGTGTGTCTCTGTGAGATCATACGTAGTCTTCTCTCTGGCTTCACAAACCAGGAGAGTGTGTGTCTGAGCGTCAGCATTTGTGTGAGATAACTCACTGTTCTGTACTGTGGACAGGCCTCTCTGAAAGTATTTAACTCATGCACCATGTCTCTCCCTCACAAGGGAAATAAAAACCCTCAGGTTTTCCAAGTAAACTTCAGGCATTGATAGAGTATGAATACTGCACAGAAGAATGCATCCTCTTGTTATGGCCATAATGAGATAATCCCAAAGAAGAGAAACATATTTTCCTACTGGTTCCCTCTCAACAAAACTGTTAATTTTTCATTCCTGGTCCTTCTGCTCTGGGTACTTAATAAATAATCTGTTTTTAAATATATCCCATAACCCTTGGTTTAGCTAACACAACGTGGAAAAACTATAAATTAGAATACTACATACACAAAAGATAAAGTGGAAGTCAACCCATATTGTTGCAGCTGTTATTTTAATGATACACCACAGACGGGTGAGGATCTGTAACCCCCTCCCCTTTCAGTGCTGTATTCTTCACCCTAAGTTCACCACAAATGACTCAAAGACCACAAATTAGACTTCTTGTTACATTAAGTCAGATACTCAGATACTAAAGTGACAAGCATAATCTGTAATACCACACAACACCGGAACATTCCACAGAATGAGTAGACACATGTAAAGTAGTTCTCTTCCAGTGCTCCTGTCCATGAGAGATCAGCACAGATTTTATGTGGTCTGTTGGCATGTCTGGCCAAATACAGATGTGACCTGCTAGCTAGCAACCTTGGACAATGCTAAAGTGACAGATTCATTATACTGTATGATGGCTTGTTTCCCAAGGTAGGGCCAACCTTGTGATTCTCCTTCAACTTCTCTACTCACTACACTAAATTGTTAGAAGCAATTTAAAATGCTCGTGTTTGCTCAGCAACAGGCTGTTGTTACTGGAGCTGCAAGTTGGCCACTGCAAAAAAAAAAAAAAAAAAAACACTACTCTCTGCTCCAAATCGTCTTCTCTCACCCCTTTAAAACTAGGTACTCCATGTTTCAGACATTCTCTGCTTTCTCTAGCATTTTTCCGATGCTTACTCTTAAATTATGCTCCAAAATTCCTTGCCTTTGGATGCATTATAATAATCTTCACCAAAGCTGTAAAAAAGAAAGTAGTAGAAGCTGGCTAGCAGCCTAGCTGTGACTGCCAGCATGGAGTAACCAAGTGAGAGAGATAAAATGGAAACTTTTCCATGATATTAAATTCTAATCCTCACACTTAAGACAAAGAGGGTCATGGAGCACAGCGGTTTAGTTACAGACTGCACAGACTGATATTAACTTCAAAACTTCAATTTTGCAGATGAACACAGATGATCTCACTGTTCGCGTTAAATCCAGATATTAATGTGGGCAGATGCAAGGCATATTACATTCCATAGTGCATAGCTACCTCAAAACATAAATAAAGTAGCTAAAGAGTATTCTAGATACTTGTAATGTTGTACTCTGACTATAAATATGTATAGGTGAGCTTCTCTCTGCTGCCTGTAGGAGGGTGTGTTGCTAGTAGAAACATACTTGGGGACTTGAAGAACTTTAGGGGAGAGAGGCTGCTGCTTTGGTGTCACAATTACAGAGAAATTCACACTGATACTGGCCAACTACTAGTGGACATATATATTTTGTTCAGTCCATAATGGTGAAAAACCATTAGAAATGTAAAAATACTGTTATTCACTGGCAAGTTTTCAATTCTTTTCCAGAGCATTCATTTTGTTTGTTTTTTTTTTTTTTTTGGTTCCACTAATTGGAAAATGTAATGTGTCTGTTTTTGTTTCCATTCCTGAGTCAATGCTATTCCTTGGTCTGTGCATGCATTAAGTGATAATCACCTGCACATACTATACAAAAACCCTTGTATGTTAATCATGCAGGCATGGTTGGAGTATTTCCTTAGAGGGGGTTTTACTGAAGTGGTCCATATACGGGGAGCAGTTTCATTTTAACTATATGTAAAACACTGTACATATAAAAACAGTACACAAAGCCTACATGTTCAATATCTGCCACAGGTGATTGATTTTAATGTTCAGTCAAGTATGGCATGTTTTCAATATGACTAGTATCAACGTAACCTGAATATTCACAGTGAATGAAGTCATTTCTCCTTTATACTGAATAAATAAAACATTGAAAACTTGAAGATACCACACACCCAAACAAATTTATCACTGTATTTATGGGTGCACATATTTCTGACCGGTCATTCACGACTGGCCTTGATGCATTCAAGTGACTGACTGTTGTATAAGCAATACATAACCTTACTAGTCAGAGAGGTGATTGGGTTCTACTGATCTGGTGACTTAACCTGTGGAATGTGAAGACTGATGAAAAAGAAACACAGGAAGAAGCCAATGTGCCCTCCTGCTGATGAAGAGAACAGCACATTATTCCCCTTTCTATGTTGAAGATTGGACAAAGTCAACACACTGTTGCACGCTATCCAGGGCATTCAGAGAACCTGGCAAGACGTTATAGGTAATCACAGTTTTTTAATGATAGGCCATGATCTGGGACACCACAAATCACAACACCTTGTCAAGACTGAGACATCATACTTTTGTCTTCAGCATTGTTTTCACACTACCAGTTCCAATGCATCAGGAATGCCAGGTTGCAACAACCCGCACTTCAGCAATTTAATCTTGAGGAGGCAGCTACACAATCAGACCAGGCAATCACACAGAATGACAGAATGAGACGATATCAGCATTACGTCAGGTAGACTCACCTCACAATGAGGCCAAGTCCTCTTTAGCGATGAATAAAGACTTTGCACAGACCACCACGGTGGCCATCAACACGTGTCCAGCTGACATGCAGGTAGATACACTAATCGTTGTATACAACAGATCTATTGATAGGGAGGTCTACACGTGATGTTCTCAACAGTATTTTCTAGTGCTTAATGTGTACCGAGACTACTACCTTGTATTTTTAAGTCTCTCATTGTGTTGAAACTGATTTTACAGCACCATGAGCCTGGTAAAAGCTGATAAATGAATTGTATTATTATTACTATTAAAACATTAATCAGTATGATGAACTCATCTCTTGTCTCTTCAAAAAAATGTAAGTGCCCCTACCACAAAAGAGGTTTTATAATCTTCCTAGTTAGATATTTTCAATTGTGTTGCAGTGAAAATTGAAAATTTTGGCTGTGAAAACCCCAGATGGCAAGTGACAGTGCATTGGCTTTGTCAAACCTCCAGCAGTAAGACCACAAACTATTGTTCCCTTGATAGCTGCAGTGTTTGTTCTTTTCTTATCTTTGTTTTTGTTTTTTCTTAGAACACAGCCTGCAATTCCACAGGTAGGAAAAAAATCTCCTAATCATTGGCAACCATCCATCTCTATGACTAATGAAGTGATGTAATGTGTGGGCATCGGTTGTTATGGTGAGTCAATAAAATTGCAAACAAACCCAATTCATCACTGCCTGAAACATCTACACTTCAAAATATATATACATACATAAACAGAGTCTTGAGTTTCCTTTGGCATTCAGTACTTTTTTGATGTGCATTATCACGTGCCTGTATGATAAACATATTGGCATTAGGATTGGTGGAGGTCACTCACGTGACAGTAACAGCATTTAGAGTCCAGATGAACAAGCTTTTAAACACCCATCAGTACTAAAACAATCCTGTGTTGACGGTCTGACAGAGATGTCTGACAGAGGGGTGTCTCCACATCTACGATGCTGATTTAACTGAAATTCTTGCTAACAATAACTATGACGTGCTTTGTATTTAAAAACACAGAAGAAAGTAGGAAAGAGGAACAAGTGAGAGAGATTGAGAGAGAGAAGTAATGAGGAAAAAATTAATGGATGGATGGGAAGAAGAGGGAGAGGGAGTTGATGAGTGAGGGGTGAGTAGGGGACAGGGAGAGGCACAGGCATTCTGCAATGGATGCTAACTCACCCACTTCCGTATCTCTCCCCCCCCCAACATCGAGGAACACAATGTAACCTTGGTTTGCTATATTAGACACAACAAGGGTTCAGCATGGAGACAGACACTCTCAGACACACAGTGCCTGAGCCACTGAACATCTGGCTCCAACAAGTGCCCTTTGTGTTGGGGGAGATTGTGAGATCGCCCCCTGGAGGCCACTCACACTACTCAGAGGCTGAGGATGAAATAAACAGAAAGGTTTGGTTTCAGCTCTGCAAAGGAATTCTAAAGGGAAATAAGCTTTTTCTAGGGCACTTACCTTTTACTAATACACACTGTGTAAACATTTCTCTGCTGAGTGCCTTCTGCCATTTTAACCCTGTTATGTAATGCTGTACGTTCTGTATTTGATTTTCCCTTTTATGTGTGTGTACTCAGTGTGCGGCGGTATGTGGGGGCAGTGCAGTACGGAGATACACTCAAGCAGTCTCGGCCTTTATTTCTCTGCCCTCAAGCTTTGTTCTGTCCAAGGTCTGACTCAACCAACCTGGAGCTGACTCACGCACGGGCACATGTGGCTGTACACACACAAGCACATGCACACGCTCGCATGAATGTATGCACACACACACACACACACACACACACACACACACACACACACACACGTCACTTCCTTTAACAGGATGAGCACCCATTTTCACAGAGTACACACACTGACACACACGATACACATGTATGTTGATGACCACCACACATACATTGAAAATTCAGAATATAATGGCACAAAACAACACAAACACACAGTTGCACACTCCCACAGTAGCATTGTGTTCACAGCCTAGAGGACAGATGGGATGGTGACAAAAATACATACACTCACATGAACATTCTCACGTGTTACATATGGGCAAATGTGAAGACCCACACAATACAAAAGTGTGTACACTCACACCAGTGTAGAGCACCATACCCACAAATATAAATTTCATGTGCCTCTCTGATGTCAGTATGTGTTGGTCATTGTCTCTGATCAGAAGTGGAAATAAATCTTCTTTGGAGGACAATAAAGCGAGATTGGAATATGAAATCTGAAACACACAGACATATGCAGACAGACATTTGAGACATTTAAACCAACAACAGACTGGGCTGAAAAATCTAGCCTAAAACAGATGTATACTAACAGATGGCAAACCTGAGACTTGCATATAACCAGACCTTATAAATTATTAAAGGCAATATGCTTCTGTAGCCTAAGGTCAGCAACAGTGGCCTTTTATAAATGTGGCTTTTATTAAAATATGTACAACTAAGGAGAAACAGTTTGAGAATTTGCACAGTAAATCATGCAATACCAGCTATGTATTTCACTCAGCCTAATGCCATCTAGTGGCACCACACTGCCCTGCATACAGTACCTAATTCAGGCTAATCTCATCCATGATCACGTACATGAAGCTGCATTTATACAGTCACTCAGGGTTCAGAGTACTGGACTAGTGTTACATTACTGATGTATTCTACAGGAAGATATATCACCTCAGTTACCCAGGAAAAAAATCCAGCAGTGTAAATTGATTGTAGAAAGAGCAATACAGTCAGAATTCTAACTCACTCTGGCTGTCAGATAAGGAAACTGTTATGTAATATAATGGGCATTACAGTTTTTTTCTGCTGTGGCAAAAGACAGGAGAGCTAAATGAGTCATTAATTATATTACATACTTGTTCATAGTCAGTGCACTGGTTAGAGGAATTGTTGCCCATATGTAAAATACAATCAACTGTGTTTTTATAATGTTTAGTTTTGGGAGTCAGAGACACAAATCTATGTTCTTGTTTTGATTACAAAAATTACAGGATTTATTCTCAGTTACAAGATTTTTGGTAAGAATCCATAGAACCTACCCACCCTACCCCAACCTTTGAACAGAACCGTATTACAAATCACCCAGTAAAAAAATCCACAGTGTAAAAAAAATGTACAGTGTATCAGTTAATTTCATATCTATCAGAATGCGCGAATGGGTATCTATGATTGACCCCATGGAATGTAATGTCTTAAAGATACCATATTTAGGTACGGACGATTTTTAAGGCTAGTTCTGCCAGTTGGTTTTTCATTCTCTAATAAACACTAGAGATTCTTGATGATGCCTTTAGTAAGCCTGAGATCTGACTACAAACTACACCCTTGTTTTCTTAAAAGGTCACACAAATTGTGCACATGTCCTTCAGAGGGCATGCTGTGTGAACACAGGACTGGGCTTTCAATTTATTTTTTACACACACCCCACTACATTGTTTGTGCGAAAGGATCTTGTTCTCTGCAAGAAAAAAATCTTGATTCATCCAAACAGATCCATTTAGATTAGGTCAGCATATCTGTGGGCAAGGCATACTTTGAGAATAAATGTTAATATCCTCAGAGCCTAACCATATCTCAGTGTTTCCAAAGTCATATAGTTCACCTCAGATCAGTTTATAGACAAAACATGGACCACCAATCTAGTTTCCTGGGCTGCACTTCTGCAGTCTCCTCAACTGTTTTCACTACTGGTGATGTTGTATGACTTACACTGGCAAGGAAAAACCACATGACACCAATGGAAGTACAATCCTCTCAACCAAAGTAGAGCAAAGTGACATATTACATATCTTACAAAGCACCAGTCTAAAGAATAGAACAGTATAAAAGAATTTGTATAAAACTTTTCATTTTCTCAAACTAAATTACCTGGACTCCACTTTCTCCGTTTGTATTTTGTTTGTTAAAGACAATCAGAAGATGTCACCTCTGACAATTTTCTTACTTTTTTGTCTACTCTGCATCCTCACATTTTACTCTCTTCACTCTCCGCACACTTTCTCTGTCTCCATTTTTCTTCAGTGTTTTTTCACTGATCTTCATTTCAACATCCTCCTCCTTTTTTATTGCTATTTCTTTCAACTTCTGGAATTTCTTCAGGTCAGAACAAAACAGTACCTGAGAAAGACAATGAGAAAGTGAATGAGGGGGGAAATAGGGATCAAGAGAGAAGGGAGAAAATAATCTATTTTTATTAATACACACAGTAATACCAACATTAAATATCATTGTCCAAGATCTTAACTCATTACTCACTGAGTGTGCCCATCCAGCGTAGGGACCCCACAGCTGTCTGAAGAAATCGCCTGTGTTGAGACACCAAAATTAGTGTTGTTATCTAATCAGTAGAACAAATATATTATTAATCATACGATTCTGAAGGTCAAAGTGGTGCCATATGACACCCTATACAAGCTTGTTAATGGACACTGGAGACAGCGATCAGTGCTGGACGGGATTGCCCTCACCAATATCCCGATGGACTCTGTCAGTCAGGCTCTTTTGGCCTGTCCCTGCGCCACAGCGGTAGTCCCTCCGAGCAATCTGCCACACGTGTGTGTCCACAGGCACCGCACACGCCTTGTCCAGAGACATCAGGCACACACAGTCTGCCACCTAGGCAATGAACACACATCAGTGTCACACTGTAAACTTACACTCTGCTCTCATGGCAGCTAGTACACATAGCGAACAGCACCTGGCACTCGAGCCAGGAAAGCACCGAAATTCCTCACTGCTGTTGGGAACATAGAGAGGAATTCACTGCTGGCAGCAGAGAGGAATTCACAGGAGTGGGAACGCTGACGCAGAGGGATAGACTCTGGGCAAATACAGATGTGTAATCTTTTGTAAAAGAAAAGCAGATCGTGTACCTTGAGTCCAACCCCAGGCAAGCTGCGCAGTGCATCCCGAGCTTCCAGGTAGGGGGCGCTGCGCAGTCTCTGCAGCCAGTCTGTACCATGAGTGTCCAGGATCTGCCTGGCACTCTGCTGCAGAAAACGGGCACGATATCCGAAACCCAAATCCCTGAGACACGCCTCCACACTGCTGTCTGTCACGCATAAGAAGAGAGAGAGGGAGGGAATGGACAGGAGTGCATCATTAACACTGATCGTTCATCCATTATAACTAATATCACTCACTGCGTTTATCATTATCATATCTTCATTATGTTTGTCATCCATTGCCTTCATTATCATCCCATAGATCCAATTTCATTCAGTAATTATGTCAATTATTATTGCAGTTGGTATCATTCAATGACACAGTCATACGGTACAGTCAGTAAACGACAAGAAACTGAGAAGACATATGGTAGGGGATGTCTGATTTTCAGCTTTGACTCCCTTTATCAAAACAACAGAGCTTAGTTACAAGCGCAGATATGAGTTGTTTTGCACAGGCAGAGGTGCAGGCAGGGAGACAGATGGATTGTTGAGGTGCAGTACCAGCCAAGGACTCCAGAGTAGGGAAATCATGGTAGGAGGTGCCATCCAGCTGGCACAGGGGTGCCCCCAGGGTATTGCACAGCCTCTCCACCATGCCCTGGATGCGCGAGATGTGGTTGTTGGAGGTGCAGATGAAGGAGAAGAGGCATTCGGTGGGGTCCTGACGCAGCATCCGCACGCCTGACACACACGAAAGGTAACAGACAGACATATAACAATTCAGAATTCAGAAACACAGCACCACACTTTAGACAATGATATGAATGCACATAAATTTACACATACATTCCACATATTCTAACTGAATGTATTCTATCCTCCATCAAAATAAACAGTAAACTGTGCACCACACTGAGAAAATACCACTATAATTAACTAAGGTCACTGATCAGGTTTTGTTCTTTCCAGATGTATTTCAAGAGAGGTGTGTATGTTTAACGATACATGTGTCGTGTGTGTTAACCTGTGAGCGTGCTGTCATTGTATTTGTTGTGTCAAGATTTGTGTGTTTAACTGTAAACCTGTTAAGGTGTGTGTCTACCTATGAATGTTTCGGCAATGCGTTTGAAGTGATGGTCTGCAGTGCCCCATTCCTTGTACAGGTCCACCAGCTTCACGTTCAACTGGAAGTAATCCTTCAGGGCCTGTTCCTCCTTAGTGTCCTGTTCAGAGTTCAAGACCTTTGGTTCCTGGCCCTCACTGGTCTCTTCCTCCTTCACTGTGATCGTTCCTTTTGTCCTCTTCCCATTCCCATGTGGCCTGACTCCTGCTCTCTTCCTCCCATTCACCTCTCCTTCACTGCCCTGAGTGCTGTAGGTGTGATACCACAGTCTGTCGTCTGTCTGTGTCAGCGTCCACACCCGACCAGCCATCACACCTGTCCAGTGGCCTTCGCCCGTCTCACGCCACCTGCATGCCAGAGAGACACAGGAAAGGAAAGCTACAGTGGGTGGTAGTGTAGTGTAGTGGTAAAGAGCAGGACTCGTAACCAAAAGGCTGCCAGTTCAATGCCCTGCTGGGGCACTGCTGTTGTACCCTTGGACAAGGTACATCACCCAGAATTGCCTGAGTAAATATCCAGCTGTATAAATGGGTAACATGCAAAAAATCGTAACCTATGGACATCCCTCTGGATAAGAGCGTACCAAGTGCAAATAATGAAAATATCAAACAGTGGCACTGAATAGCCTGGTTTCCTGCTCAGGAACAAACAACTGGAAAATATCTGAGGGATTGCGGGCTTCTGTTTGTCAAGGCATCACTGGCTTAACTACCTTTTGTGTAAAGCAAACTGTGAGGTCACCTTGCTCATTTGTTTAAATGAGATCTACAGGTATATTAATTGTGGAGGTTGTGGATGATACCTTCAAAGAAGGCTGCAGTTCTGCCCTCCACGATGTTAGTAATCTGTTACTCCCAGGGAAGGGGAGTAAATTTACCTGAAGGTCTGGCCACAGCCCAGAGTCAAATCCAGCCGCAGCTCTGAACGGGAGCAGGCAAGGGACCGCCATGACTTGGCTCCCATGGACAGCAAAGCATGTTGGGACATAATCCTGTACTGTCGCAGCACTGGAACAGCGAAGCGCGCCACAGCAACTCCTACCTGCCTGTAACACAATTCATCAATTGAACAGGTTCCACTGACTCACACATACAATCACAATGTGCTAACAGCAACTGCAGCAGAGGTTATTTCAGGAGGAGCTTTACAACACTGTTTAGATATGCAGATGGAATGTGAAGTCCAGAGAAATCATAAATCTCTCCTATCAGCAGCCCTCAACTCCACCTAAAGCACTACTGCAAAATTTTACACATTTTTCTCATGGAACTAGCCCCGGCGCAGATATTGTCCAATAAGGAATCTGCTCTTTAAAGTTAACAGCTCGATTAATCGGTAGACGGCTGCAATTGAAGTCTTGGACTAGGGACCTAATTCGGTAAATCCAGCTGTTTAAATAGATAACTTATAAAAATAATGAGCTGTGTAAACCATTCTGAATGAATGAAATATATGAAATATAATTTAATATTGAAATCCAAAGGCCACAGCAATCCAAAACATGTTGCGCGTTCTCTATTTATGCAGAACAGTGTTATCATGCATCGATGTGCAAATTGAAAGAGGACGTCGCTTGTAAACTACGTAGCCACTGCATAGTCATCGCGGTTTTCCAACTAGCCGTGAATGTCTTTCCCCGGGTCTGTCTAAAGTCGAGCACGTGCACAACTGCGGATCGGAGCCATTACTTCAGATCTTAATTGAACGCTTTATTTCTCTTCCCGCTTCTCCGTATCTCATACATAGCTATCTATACTGGTATTTTAATCACGCCTGGCTAGGTATAGTAATAAAATCACATACTGTTACAATAATCAGCAGGACATCTCAATAGTGCATTCCTTTTCCCGGATCCCTTCCACAACCAGTTGTCCACAACCTGATGCAACCATGATGCAACGTAAAATAACGCCCACTACGCGTTTCTATTGGTTACTTCGTGTAACATTAAGAAATAAATATTCTAAACAGGATATGTGATTGGTGTAGATGTCAAGACCTCGGTGGTGATTGGCCTGTAAATTTTCATCATACCGCGGAATAAGGAAAGTCAATCCCACGCAGTGAAGCGGCGTGTGTATGGGTAAAGATGGCGGATTTGGTGGCTGTCTTCACGTCGATTGGGCTAAGTGAGCAGAAAGCGAAAGAGACTCTTAAAAATGAGTCTCTCAGCTCGTTGCTCAAGGAAGCGATTACTGTGGTAAGATGAAAAACTAAGATAATTAGCTGTAAAAGTAATTCAGATTGCTAGAGGAACAGGAAGATTCGGATAGGAGTCACCTAGCTAGATGCTACTTTGTGTCTCGGACGGAAGTAAGCCTTGGGCTGCTACGCCTTTAAGATAGAAATAGAAGATAAGGGGCAATTAAACGTAATATACGTTTATGTACTATAAGTTTACTTACTTATTCCATGACTTCGTGGGCTAGCCTGACACCATCATTTTTGGTGCATTTGTTGTCACCTACAAAATGTTAAGGACTAGCTAGTTAACTTTGAAAGTAGGAAACAAGTTTGATAACTTTCGTTATTAGGTAGCAAGGCACCATACCCTCGCCCTTTGAACTGTGCATAGTTGGAATTCGTCAAGACTCATGTTACTGAGCGTCACTTAACTGAACAGTTGCATCTTGGTTATAATATTGAACAATGATAATTCGTCTATTGCAGTAATTTTTTCTGCTGTTCTGTTCAGGGCTGCATCATGTGGGTCCGCAGTGATTGCAGTCTGCAGGCGTACTCATATTTGCCCGCATGTTGCACCAATTGCTGTTTAGTAGCTGAATGTCATATTGTCCCCCTCTAGGCCCAGGGAGCTCTTGGTGACACATGTGTTGACAAGGCCACCGGTTGCCTTCTGTATAGCATGGCCTCACGACTGAAGGATCCCCGGCGCTTGGCCTTCCTTGCAGAGCTGATAGCTCGCCGCAGAATCACGACAGAGTTGCAGGTCACTGGTACGCGTTTTGCATACCACACACAAACATACACACCACTTACTATGCATAGGTATTCTATATATTATACACAGTGGAACACCCACTTAAATTAAATTGTATGGAAAAATAATAGAAAAAAACTTGACAGCCCCAACATTTATAACATATGCATACCATCCTATAGACATAGACACACGCAAACTCAGAAAGGTGTGTACACTCCATGGTTGTGTATGTACTAGATCCGGTCCAGATTTGACTTGTACCGTCTACTTTCTTCTCCTCAGCTGCTCTGGATTTTGTGAAGAGCCATCCTCAGGATCCTATTAATCAGCAGGAGTTTGATCAGGCATGTGGCGTGGGTGTGGTCATCACTCCGGAGCAGATTGAGGATGTGGTAAGAGAAAGGGCAGATGGTGTACTGTTGTGATGCTAGTTTAAAATGCATGAATTTTATTGGTACTGGTTGGGTATGTGGTGCAATGGTAATAGACGCAGTGTGGCATAGCGGTAAGGGGCAGGACTTGCAACCAAAAGGTTGCCGGTTCAGTTCCTCTCTCTGGGGCACTGCTGTTGTACCCTTGGACAAGGTACTTACCCCAGAATTTCCTCAGTAAATATCCAGCTGTATAAAAGGTTACATTTTTTTTACATGTTACCCAATCTCAGTTGCTCTGGATAAGAGCATTTGCTAAATGCCAGTAATGCCATGTAATGAGAGAGAGGACTGATGCACAAATTGGTTACATGCTGTATAAGTGATTGTGGCTTTGTGGTTTTAGGTAGAGGTGACAATCAGGAAATACAAAAATCAGCTACTGGAGGAGAGATATCGTTTCAACATGGGACTGCTGATGGGTGAGGACACATTTCACTGAGTATTGATGGAGTTGATTTGACATAGCAGTTTAACTGGGTTGTTACACTCTGTATCAGCTACTTTTGAAGTCTTTTAATTGATTTGAACAACCTTCACTCCAGAGAGAGAGCGTTGTATTAATTCACTTAATAGTCCTTGGATGTATGTTCAGTGTGAAATGTAGTACCACAAGATGAGGTTTTCAGCTGCTACTGCACTGGCCTATTGAGAATGAATCACTGTAGTGTTTCTTGGCTTTTCTTTCTAAATACACTGTTATTACATCATCTTTGAAATGGAGTACCTCTTCACACGGACTGAAATGAATTTCCCTTTGTTTATTGCACCCCTTCTCCACCCCTCTACTGTCTCGCTCTTTCTCAGGAGAAGCTCGAGCTGCGCTAAAGTGGGCTGATGGCAAAATCCTCAAGAATGAGGTGGACATGCAGGTGTGTGTGTGTCAGTGTGGTAGATGCGCATATTTGTGTTTTTTTTATCTCAGGGCACAGGTTCTCCTTTCAGATTACAGCAGCGTGGTGCTGGTTCTGCGTGTGCGTAATAAAATTCTCTCTGCTGCTTATCAGGTGCTCCACCTTTTGGGGCCAAAGACAGAAGCTGACTTGGAGAAAAAGCCCAAAGTAAGACCCTGGAGAGCGACACATTACACTGTTGCTGCATATTGATCCATGAATGATTGTGACTGACTGCATTACTGCCAGGACCATTCTGGGAGCTTTATATGAATTTAGTATATATATTCAGGATGGGGTGCAGTCAGAGGGGATGTTATGTTTGTTACACTACTTAATTTATGCTAGGGTTGCACTCATTTTATGCTGCTTGAATTCAGAATCAATTGACACAGCAAAATACTGGGTGATGTTTTGGTATTAGATGGACACCTAGAATTTTTACTGAAAGAAAATTAGAAAATTTCATAGCCTTCAGACCCACTGGGGTACATGTTCATTTTGTTCCATGCTTTCATTTGGATGTCAGTTGATTCATGTAAACACAGCATTGAGAAATGAATTTACGACACTATCTGTTTCAGGTTCCCAAGCAGAAGGGCCCTGAAAATGAAAAGAAAGAGGAGATGGCTGTAAATGGTGATCATAATCCTACTGTGTAATCCACTCCTGAATTATTTATTTTAATGGTCTCAGTCAAAATAATGGCTGACACCAATTTTCTGTGTGTTTGTAATAATGTTTCTGTATGTCTGTGCGTAGGGACGGTCAAATCGGAAGGCAAGTCACTGATGGAGCAGCTTAGAGGAGAGTCCTTGAAGTTCCACAAACCAGGTGAGTCAGATCTATAGGGCTGTATTGACTAGGTGCAAAGCAACATTTATGGGAAAATCATGAATTACGTGTATGTTTTTTTGTTGATGCATATTAATTTGCTGCAGTGAAAGTGAAGCACAAAGCCTAAATTTTGTATGTTTATACCCTCAGATTGTGTGAGAGATAAAAAAAGTACAGAAATCTGACTCTGTCCCTGTTCTGTTAGGATTGTTTCATTAGAGTGACTCAAAAAGTAAAGCAGTAGCTGCTTGAATAGTCTTCAGGTTTTCATATTCTCAGTTTCTCTGTGGCTGATAGGTGAAGTGGATGGGTTTGTCTCTCTCTAGGGGAGAACTACAAGACAGAAGGATATGTGGTAACAGCCAACACCATGAGACTGCTGAAGGAACACCTGGAGCTCACAGGAGGGCAGGTAAGAAGCTGGTATGGCTGTACTGCTGTGAGAACACAGTAACATTAATGTGGGAATGGGGGCTGGGGGCAGGCTTGTCTTCATAACTGTGGAGAGAAGTTGAGGTAAGGGCACCTGCCAGGTTTGTCCTTAATAGTATGTCCTGTCCCAATGTGTCTCTAGGTTCGGACGCGGTTTCCCCCAGAGCCCAATGGCATTCTGCACATCGGTCATGCCAAAGCCATCAACTTCAATTTCGGATATGCTAAGGTACCAGCAAAGACCCTGAACTCGCACTCCAGCTTGGTACCACAAACTACTTGCACATCAGTGACAGTTCTGTACACCAGACTACTAACTCCAGCATCAGACCTGGCTAACAGTGATCTTACTACAGTGTCATTGATGTAATGACCCTATCCTGACCCACGCAGGCCAACAATGGGATCTGTTTCCTGCGCTATGATGACACCAATCCAGAAAAGGAGGAGGAGAAGTACTTCACGGCTATCCGAGAAATGGTGGAATGGCTAGGTGGGTCCAGCCATTCAGTGCCATTATCTGTAAATTAGAATAGCACCATTGTTGCATTACAACAACATTATTGTAACAGTGGGTCCGCTGGGCTGTGTTTTATGTTGAAAATGTTTGAGGGGTCTGAGATACCGGTTTTCTGTTTATCTGTCAGGCTACAAACCGTACGCAGTGACCCATGCATCTGACAACTTCCAGAAGCTGTACAGTTTGGCCATAGAACTCATTCGGAGGTGAGCCGGTATAAACGGCTACTGAGAAGTAGCATAGCGGGCAGAGCAGGCTCGGCGCCAGGGGAAAATACAGAGGGGTGCAGCTGCAATCCATGGGGGTGCACAAAAAGTCATAAATACTATGTAGACATCGGGATATAAGGAGACAGCTGGGGTGCCCTGAGGCCCGTTTGGGGGTGCAATGCATCCCTAGGCACCTCCATAGCGCCGGGCCTGGGGCAGGGCAGTGATATCATATATACCTGTGAGAAGACGGTGAGCGTGTAACAAATGCGTCTCTTCCTCTTTGTGTTAAGTCAAAGTACTGATATAGAAAACAGTTTGAATAAACCGAAATCCACTTAATGCTTTCAGAAGAATCACTCTCAATCTGTGTGTAATGTCTGTGCCTCAGAGGCCACGCCTACGTTTGCCACCAGCGTGGGGAGGAGCTCAAGGGTCACAACCCACCCCCTTCCCCCTGGCGGGACCGTCCTGTGGAGGAGTCCCTGTTGCTGTTTGAGAGGATGAAAAAAGGGATGTTCGCTGAGGGGGAGGCCACACTCAGGATGAAGATGGTCATGGAGGATGGGAAGATGGACCCCGTGGCGTATCGCATTAAATACACAGCCCACCATCGCACAGGAGATGAATGGTACTGAACAACACAAGAACACAAACCTCAGCAAATACATACCCCAACACTGAACAGGAAGCACTTGGTCGTGCATATCAAGAAATGCAAAAAACGCAACAAACACACACACACACACACACACATCATCAGATGCATGCACCACCACACTGTGCAGTTTCTTGTGAACAGAGATCTTTGTAGTGTGTGACTAATGCTGAATCCAGGTTTGTGCCAGTCTTTCCCAATTCAACCCGCCATTTTCTTTTAGGTGCATCTACCCTACCTATGACTACACCCACTGCCTTTGTGACTCAATCGAACACATCACACACTCACTGTGCACCAAGGAGTTTCAAGCAAGGTGAGTCCCTGCCAGCTGTATGTGTATGTCTTTCTGGTGGCAACACTTGCATGGACCAGAATGGTACACAGTGTGAGTTACTTAAAAGAGAGGATCAAAGAAGATTACAGTATGCATGGGTTAAAGATCTCTGGCCCCACGCTGGAAGCGAAACCTCTGAAGGTTGGCGCAGACACAAGCACAATAGAACGGGGGGTGAAAAATGGCGATGGGCTTGATTAGATGAAAATGGTAATGACGGACAAACGTTTGGCGTATGTTGTCACAAATTAAACGAGCCCGGGAGCTGCTTTGCACCTTGTGTTCGAAAAAAATGCAGTATGGGACAAGCGGCAAAAGGTAGTGTCTCGGCATGATACAGATCCGTCACACAAAGCAGCTGTTCGGGCCCTTCGTTATATGTCAATGTTGCCGGGAGCTGTGGCCACTGTAACTGCTGCCGATTCATCCATCCAAGACCGCGTGTGCAATCACAAAGTCCGCATTTATAGCGGAACATGAACTGTCTTTCAGGATAGCGCCAGCGCTAGGTTGATCTGTGCAAAACATCACAGGGCACAACTGCACTCTCCAAACTTAGCGTGTCAAATACACAGGCCAGCTACCTATCCACTCACGGCCTTGCCTGTCACATTAGGCAATGTTTAGCACACAAGCTGTCAAAACAGATGTTTTCACGGAATGTCAACGAGTCCACAAACCGCCAACGTGGACAGAATTTTCAATATATTGGTCCAATTCTATGATGATGACTTGGACAAAGTTGTAACACAGCGTCTTGCTACTCGACCAAGTTTTATTGAAGTTGCACGTTTCATTTTTAATTTGAGCATGGTAATACAAAATTGTTTTAATGTATTTTTTTTAATGATTTTGAATTAAAGCTGTTGTGGCAACGCTAAATGTACGTGTATCCATTTCGACCCCCCCCAAAAAAAAGAAAAAAAAGCAACAAAACATTTCAGGCTCAGAAAAATTTGTTGCTTTAAGCCCTGAGTATGCATGCACTCATACTGTGGTAACCCCAATCTGTGTCTCTCATCAGACGCTCCTCGTACTTCTGGCTGTGTAACGCCCTGGATGTGTACTGCCCAGTGCAGTGGGAATATGGTCGTCTGAATCTCACCTACACCGTTGTCTCCAAGCGGAAAATCATCAAGCTGGTGGAGACGGGCGTTGTCAGGTGAAGACTGCGCACCACTTTGCTACCGTACTCCATAACTGTTGCAGCCGCTCTGACTTGGGGTGTATTGCTCTGTGCTGCAGGGATTGGGACGACCCGCGACTCTTCACACTGACTGCCCTGAGGAGAAGAGGGTTCCCCTCTGAGGCCATCAACAACTTCTGTGCTCGGGTACGAAGGGAGGATGGACCATAAGGTTTAAAAAAGGGGGATGTTGAGGATGGAAAGAGCCAGGAACGAGGGGTGTTGATCTGTTATCGAGAGTTCTCTCCCCACTCTGCCAGGTGGGGGTGACGGTTGCCCAGACGACCACTGAGCCACACCTTTTGGAGGCATGCGTGAGGGATGTGTTGAACGAAAGTGCTCCTCGTGTCATGGCCGTGCTGGAACCGCTCAAAGTGACCATCACCAACATGCCTGAAACAACACAGGTACACCACCTCCAGCCTCCCTTCCAATATAGATGCACCACCTCCACATTGTGGACTAATATGTGGGCATACGGATCAGTTTGATATACCCACGTAGCAAGAGATGGACTGTATAAGATGGAAGGTAAGACAGTGTTTGAAAGCACCCTCTTCTTTGTCCTTTTCTCTCAGGTGGAGGTTTGCGTCCCAGACTTCCCAGCAAATGAGGAACGGGGCAGCCACATCATTCCATTCACCCGGACCATCTACATTGAACAAAGTGACTTCCGAGAGGTAAGATACTCGTCCGTGCCAGCACCTTGCCAATATGACGCAAATGTGTTTGTGCGTTTAAGTGACAGTTTGAAAGTCTTTATTATATGTCAGTGTGACATCCTGGATGCTCTTCACCTCTTCCTGCAGGTAATGGAGAAGGGATACAAGCGCTTGACTCCGGATCAGCCTGTAGGTCTGAGGCACGCTGGATATGTCATCTCTGTGCAGAGGGTCATCAAGGTGAGCCCAGCATCTGTACTAATCACCCCCAAGACAAGCCAGGTGTTTAACAGACACACAATGAAACCCGTTTTCTGTCATCCTCTTTCTTTCTGTGTCTTCTCCATCTCTCTCAGGATGCCAGTGGGAAGGTAGTGGAGCTAGAGGTCAGCTGCACTAGCTCTGATGTAGCAGAAAAACCCAAGGCCTTCATCCAGTGGGTCAGCATGCCGCTGCAGTGCGAAGTTCGACTCTACGAAAGGCTGTAAGTGAAGGGAAGAGAGGCGTTGAGGGAAACTGAGGTGGATAGAGAGTCATACAAATCCATTAAATTCTTTTGCTGTCTGTCGGTATATACTGTATTTCTGTTAATCTTTCTACCCTCAGGTTCCTACACAGAAATCCAGAGGACACAGCTGAGGTCCCAGGAGGCTTCTTGAGTGACATCAACCCGGTGAGACTGCCAGTGACGCACTGTGTGTCACCCAATCCTGTGTTGTCTGACTCCCAGTACTGCCCAGTTGGCATTGGTATAGTCTTTACCCATAACATAAAGGAACACTGAATTCACACAAAAGAATGAAAGATTTTCTACAAACCATATTATATAGTGAAAATCAGTTGAGTGGTGTAAAAAAAAAACTATAATGCTTTTTTTCTGTCTTCCAGAATTCCTTGCAGGTGATTGACAGTGCCTTGGTGGATCGTTCAGTGACTGGGTCAAAGGTTTTTGACAAGTTCCAGTTTGAGAGAATCGGATACTTCTCAGTGGATCCCGACAGCACTGATGAGAAGGTGAGACCTGGCCACTGACTCCTGTGGCTGGATCAGTAGGATTAAAGTGATCACACTCTCCCTCTCCCTGTGCATTTTTAAATGTACAGTATTCATGGCTTTTATGGATACTTTGTGTCTCGTTTTCCTGCTTGGAAATTATGTGCTATGTAGAAGTAGCCTCAGATTAGTGTTAACTAACTAACTAACTAACTAATAAATAAATTTGTACGAAGCATGAAGGGACCATTAAGGAATTTTATACCAATAAAATTGAATAAATGACCATAGAATACATGTAGAATACCATTCATTTTTAGTAAATGGGAGGAAAAAATAATATTATTATATTAATCTACCAAAAACCTAAAATTCTACTAGAAATTGTAAGTGTAGGTGGGTAGGTCAGTCAGAGTCCCTTCCTCACACTGTCTTGGCACCCGGCCACTTCTCAGCTGCCTGCCTGTTACACGGAAGATTCAGTGCTGACTTCACTAGTGCACTGTGGCAATTCTGTAATGAAAAATGGTCGCATTGGCATGCATATGTATTTGAGAATTGCAGTCGCCTCGCCCTGGGCTCCCCTGTGAGTGCAAAATTTGCCATAGTGAGACAAGCCAAAAATGTACAGTTAGTGATTACAACTTGGGTGAAAAATGGGAAAACATGCAAAAACAGCAACCTCTGCTTCATACCCTGGCAACCTCAACTAAACCTCGCCTTCAGTTTTTATGGTTTTCTCAAGATGTTTCATGGATTTTATGTTGTTAGTATTGTGCACATAGGGAAACATTGTCAATGTTTATTTTTTCTCCTAGCCGGTGTTTAACAGGACAGTCACATTGAAGGAGGATCCCGGGAAAATCTGACTGGAGATTTGTGAATCCATATGCCAGGGCATCCCATATTGCTGATGCCCGTCAGGAGACACTGTTTGCTTTGCCTTGTCTTGCGTGTGGATCGCTTCCTGTTGAGATCATTTATTGTTACAGATTGTCACAGCAAGTGTATGGCTTTTTCATAAACTGACAAGATGCAGACTTGCAGTTTTGACATCAGTAATAAAAGTATTTAAATAATAACAATGTCTTCCTTATTTCTGTTGAAAATAAATGCATTTTTTTGCTTTCTTCCCTTCAGAAGTGGGTCGATTTCTTATGTCCTGACAGTATAATATCTTGACAGTATATTATGTTGTACAATAAAATTGTACAACATCACTTGTAATCAGAAGGTTGCAGGTTCCAATCTTGGGGCACTACTATTCTACCCTTGAGAAAAGTATCAACTCCTGTTGATTGCTCCTGTAAATATCCAGCTGGGTAAACTGACAATTTTTTTCAAGTCACCAAATAATTAAAATGCAGTTATAAAGCTCCAGTGTAGCCACATGCATAAGCAGCAGGCCTACATTTATTGCATTACTTTCTGACTTATTCACTCATTTGTTTTTACAGGATTTTTTGCCTTAACTGGGTTCTCTGTGCAAATGTATATAGAAACTGGAGAAACTCATGTCATGGGCCTTGCCTTAAAGAACTACTGAAGTTCTGAAATTGCACCCTTTTGATTATGGGGCTAGTGCCTTACAAAACCCATTATGACTACCTCCCAAGATTCCAGTGAGGTTACCAGAAATATTTTTAGTACAAACTTCCTGCCTTTTCACTTTGTTGGTATATGGTAAATGGAGAGTAAATGATGGAAGTGGTACATGTAAACTGCATTTCCTGGCCGGTACACTGTGCCATGACAAACTCAGGGACAGTGTGGGGTTAAGGAGTGAGCGTGGGAATTAACCCCTGCATAGCCATGATAAGTATTGTTGTGCAAGTGCTGAACAGTTCCAGAAGTGACTTCAGCACATCTCATCAGGTCCACCTTAAGAGAGCAGCAAGCCAGTTTGTTGCGGGGAGAGCAGGGGGAGGCCCTCACTAGCACATGCCTGGCTCTTTAAGGCAGACTGGTACAGATGCAACCCTATTAAAGGCACAGAGACACTTTCCCTGTTTCACACTTCATTCACAAATGTTTGACGTTTAGTAGCTTTTCCAAACAACAGAGAGCAATTCAATTATGCCACCAGTTAGGTATTTATCGGGTTTCCATGTGCAATCAAGTCATTACAATTGCTGAGAAGCAAATTTCCACAATACTTGGAAGCTCCTCTTGCTCCCGTTGTATTTATTTTTTATTTGAAGAAATCTGTTCAAACAGAGAGGCCACTGTAGAATTGTAAAAGTCAACGCTTATAAAGCACTGTGGAATTTTAGAGCTTTAGGATATTATTAGTAAGTCTGAAGTGTAGTGTAGTAAGCAGAACACTAGAAGCACTGCAAAAAACGACTGCTCTTCCATGTAAACTATAAAGCAGGAGTCATGCATCTCTCTAAGACATTCAGCTGACTACACACCTACAGTATATACACCTGGTGTCTAAAGCTTACCTAAATAAAGTGGATAGCAATAACTTCACCCTTGAAAATAAGCAACCATTGCGATACAAACATTGCTGCGAAGCACCTAACATTTACGACTAAATTCCACAGTTCTCAGTCAGTGTTAGCCTAAGGTCTTTGCCCGTTGTCATGATGTCTGCACTCGATTTAAACGGAGCTCGCTAGTGTCCGTTGCGTTGATATATGTGGTAGATAACGGTGGTGTAATTCATTACTGACGTTTATTCCCAGATCATGGGTGTGTAATCACTCCACGAGTCTCCTTTAAGGTGCTGTTTGGACCTACCACACATCTCGCGTTGCTTGGCTGTGACAGCCTCGCGAGAGTTGGTAAGCGTAGTCCAACGCCACCGGATTGGTTGAGAAGGGTTGACTGTAAGATGGCGCTTAGTGAGGTGTAAGTAGAAGAAAGAGGAAAAATAGTATTACATTAAAATACAAGAGAACGACTTTCGCAGGCGTAGTGAAATAATACACAGATAAAGGGTTTTTCCTTTATACACCAAGAGAACTGCGTTCGCGTGGTTGGATCGCGGCACTAAACAGAGAAAGAGTGGAGTGGAGCGGCCTGGCCGAGGCGGAGAGGGTAAGAGCTTGCTGGGAACCTGAAGGAACACGGGCTTCAGTGTTTGACCATGTGCACAAACAGAAAACTCTGTATATTCATGCATATTTTGTACTCTCTATGATGCGGGTCTAATGGGTGACGTGGCTGAGTCTGACTTATTATAGAACTAACGAGCTCTCTGTTGTTGTATGCGGCCAGCAGCGCGCAACATAGATAGGGAGGGGGATCACGGGCACGAGCAGGAGCAAAACCACGGACACGACTGAGGACCTGGCGCGTGTGCACACCTCGCTGCCACCCCCACCCATCAGTACAGTATTGTGGAGTGGGGGGGCATGGCTGGACATTTGCTGAGTTCAGTGGTGTTAGTGTAAAGGTTGTGCCCCTTTTGCCTTGGTTTCAGAAGCACATAGATTTCATGGATTGTAGCTTTGTCGCATTGTAGCTAGCTAGCTATTGTAGCAGGTGTGCTAGTTGTCCACCTCGTTCGCACGGTGTTGATGCCATTGCCCATATATACATTTGTAGACATTCTATCTTTTGTTTCCTCGCGGATATTCAGTGTTCAGTATAGGTCACGTTGTATTACCTGTAGTCAAATAGATCTAACTGGATGATTATTGGCGTTGGCAATCCAGTAATGAACGCGAACCAAGCTGATCTCCAATAAGTGGACTGGTTATCGATATCTAAATTTGGATGCTGCATTAATATAGTGTTTAATTCAATTTTTCGTTGCTAACCAGTCAGTTCCTACGCTGATATTCAAAGAAGTGATGCAGTCTTTACGTGTAAGTTTGTAGTAACACAAATGCCGCCACTCCCCTCCCAGTATATATTATAGCATGCTTACGAAGAAGAGCTGTTCATCCTTTTGTCGCCATGGCGAAAGGCTGCTGTCAACGCGCATGCAACACGGCGTGACACGCGCGCCCTGTGTCACGTTCATTGTTTGGTGGAGCTAAAGAGACTTGAGAGACGCCGCTCCTTTATTGCTGCCCCATTGCCTAGACACGAGCGGTGAACCCTCGCTGCTTGACAAAAAGCATTGGCAAGCCATGCACTGCCTGTTTCAACTGCTTTCATGTTAAGTATTTGGAAGGTGGAGACTTCAGAGAGGATATACCTGCAGTGCATGGTGAAACTCGGTCCATGTAAATTCAGTCGGACACTTTCTGAAAACATTTTTTTGTTGCATAAACATAAGGATGCCAAAAATCACTAATTCCCTTTGACGCCAGTTTATCCGTAAGATAAGCAATAGCTTCAGTATGGTTATGTTTTAACCACTTTGGTTTAACAGATGTTAGACTAACCACCTTTTTTTTTTTTTTAACAAAATCATGATATACCGGAAGAGTGTGCTATAACAGGTTATTATTTAGTTCCTTACTTTCAAATGCGTTATAAGTGTTTAATAGTGTTGAGCACTTGTTATGTGTTTGAGTGTGTATACATCTAGCCTGTGGAAAGCAATATGTCAGCTGCACGGATCACAATACTCAGGCTAAGTAGATGCTTTGCGAAATTTGTCTTTGTGTAAACTACTGCCATCACATGTCTTGGAAAATTCAGTAACCTGATATATTAATATCCCTCATGTAAACATGGGCAAACCATTTTTTTCTGCCAGACAGGAGTGATTTACATGTAGAAATACACACGTAAATACTGTTTGCTGGGTAGTTATTGTTTCAGAGCTTCACAGTACTTATGCGTTTTAAAAAAATAACATTCTTTCAATAGGTCAGCTACCATTACCAAACTTAGCTAACGTTAACGTTACATAGTTGACTACTATAGGTAGCTAGTGCCATTTAGCTAATGCTCATTTTTGTTCGGTTTGGTTTTGCTCAGTGGCGGTGTAAATATTAACTAGTGTATTACTTTTAGCATGCATTTTGACTTGGTGGTCAGACGTTAATTATTTATTGAAAGAAGCCAACCTAGGTTAACAGAGACAAACATTTTTTTTTACCTGTCAGACTGACACGCTAGCTAGTTAGATTCAAATTAGAACCGTATCCAGTTAACTAGCTTGTTTTATTTTTTTTAAAAAAAACAAGAATGCGCATCGCTCGTTCCCGTCGAGGAGTATGTTGCCCCCCTTCATAGTCCACGGGCATGGACGCGGGAATGCGTGTTTTGGTCAAGCGCGAAAAAGGGGGCGCTGCGATCCGATCTTTAGTCTTTTCGGAACGGCTGTACAAAGACAGGACAGCCCGGGGATTTGCTTTGTAAGAGTAGGCCAAGCTCTGTCCGTTCTACGGGCGATTCTTTTGTTTGCAAAATTCCCCTCGTCCTTCCCCTTTTTGCGATTAGACCTTAACTGCCGATTACATTTATTATTTTAACTCGAGAGGGCAACAATCCTGGAGACAGTTTTTGTTTTACCTCGCTAGTTATGTGATTTCATTGTTGTATAGCTAGCTAGCTAACTAGCTAACTACATTGTTGACATCTGGAGGAACAGCATTTTTTCCAAAGACGACGATAAGCAAACACGTCAACTGCGCAGCTATCCCCGTTATTTGTAAAGGTAATATCGGACGCGCATTACTATACAACATACTATACACAACATTTTGCTGAAATGACTTAGGGTTTCGTGGTGTTATTTTTGAACGCGTGGCTTTGGCGGAACATTTCGTTTTTACTGATATTTAAGGTAGCTTGGGAAGATGCACACAGGGGCAGATCGGCAAGCACAAGAACAACCATGTTGAGAAATTCAATCCCTTTAACGTTATGAAGAAGATATTGTGCAGCTTCAATATGTCGACATTATTTTTAATAATTTGCAGAATAATTTGTATGTGTGATTTACGCATATTTTTGGGGAATATTTTTATGTACCGATATTTTTAGCCAGATGAACTAACCTGCAATGGTTTACATCTGAAATAAAGGGGAAGTAAACGGGCCTACTCCAGTGCACATATAATAAAATCAGTGTTAAAATGAATTATTACAAATTAGTTTATTCCGTTGGATTATGCAAGACGTCGTCCTATTCGGTCTCTCAAGAAGTTGCGGTCATAAATAATGTCAGTTGCGATGCCGACATGGCCTCTATTTCACTATTCCTGTCGCATTTGCCTTTCTTCCGAGCATGCTTTAAATCATTAATTACTGACAGCCGTTGCCGTTTTTACGGTGAAGAGTAAGTTTAATACCAGTTTTCTTCCTTTCATTGTCATGTGTGTGGCATTTATTTTCTTTAATTGCTCCTATTCAGCATGTTCACTGTCCTCTCTCAGGTTATGATTCTTGAAAAGATTAAAAGTTCAGTCCCTCCTGGTTCATTAACACAGACGTTCTTCCTTTTGGCCTCAGATGCAATGGACTGTAGTAGGTGTTGGTTTCTCTTGAACTCCTCATGGTAGTGGGCCTGGTCCAGCATGTCTTCGCACCCTCTACCAACCCAGTGCATCTCCAGTTCAGACAAAGACTGCAGTCTATAATGAAAAACCCAAACCCAAACATGTGTGCCATGTAATCTCATGCAAGCCGTTCAAAAACATTCATACTCATTCCCAGTGGGCTGATTGCTAAATGAACCCTGTCACAGTTGCATTTTTAGTCCTGCGTCGTTTAAATTGTTGTCGAAGTTCAAGCAAGAACACATTGTGGAATAACTGAGGTTTGTGATTGTCATAAGATAAAGCTCACCACCTCCTCTTCCTTCTCTCTCCCTGCCGCCACCTCCTCCTCTCCCTCTCCAGATCCCCCAAGTGGGAGGCGAGGACTGCCATGAACAACTCTCTGGAGAACACTGTCTCGTTTGAAGAGTATGTGCGTCTGAAAGCGCGCAGCGTGCCACAGCACCGCATGAAGGAGTTCCTGGAGTCACTGGCTAACAAGGGCCCTGAGGCGCTGCAGGAGTTCCAGCAGGGCTCCACAACCATGGTGTACCAGCAGGGGACAAACTGCATCTACACCGACAGCACGGAGGTGGCAGGGTCCCTGCTGGAGCTGGCCTGTCCGGTAAGAGAGAGAGAGAGAAAGAGAGAGGCTCTAGTTATAAGGTCCTTTCACATGTGTTCAAAAGATGGGCTTTTTCTCGTAAGTGTGACAGAAATGACCTAAGCCCTATGAGAAAAGGGATGAGAAACATATTTCTGCTGACCACATGTTTAGATAGCCTTGATTTTTTTCATAATTTCAAATACAGGAATCCCCCCCAGCATATCTGCCTTGCATACTGCTGAAACCATGTGTCAGTAAGGGGCTAGTCTATTGATATTTTTAGTGTTTTTGATTGTGTGCTAGCATGTGATTGCTAATGATAACCAGTACCATTTAGAAAATGCTGTGGTCAGCCAACCTTATATTGAAGATTTAGTCAGTAGCTAACCTAATACATATGTAATTTGTAGGCTGTTAGCCACATGGTTATCTTTGGTTTTTGTCTGTTGGGAAATTAGCTGTCAGTATTTTTCTGAAATATCTTGAGGGGAATTACTTTCAGATACATATACCAGTTTTGAAATGTAACTGTCTGTTTAATACAGTTATCAGTATGATATTGCCCTGAGTTATTGGAACTGTAGTATACAGTTGACCCTTACCATTTATGTTCTAGAGACCACTACAAATGGGGAAATCCACAGATAATATACAGTAGCAAAGACTTAATCATAAATGGGGATTTATTTCCATCCACTCTTGGAAAGGGATACTTCATTTAAATGGAAAATAAAACCACCATCATTTTGCATTGTAAAGTTTAGCTGAACAAGTACTGCACAAGATCACAGAAAAAAACAAACACCAATTATTAATATATACAATGATAAGTTCCAAGTTTTAAGCAACAGCATGTAGCCTCAAATAGCGTTCCATTCTATTTCTGAAACCAAAGTTGTGCTACATGTCATTTATAATAGCCTGTCCTGGTTGGATAAAAACCCCAAGCTGCAAGACAAAATTACATTAGCTGGACAATCATGCAGAAAGGGAAAAAGTTGTGTGTCCACGCCTGGGGAGATCCAAAAGACACCACTGACACCACTCGAAAGGGATATTTTATATGTATTTTAGACCCTGTAAAACATGTTTATTTGGAAGGAACATTACAGGAACCTCTTAATGACCCCCCACTTTGTGTTGCCTACACAGGTGCAAGTGCAGGTCCAGCAGTCACCACAGCAGCAGCAGCAACAGCAACAACAGCAGCAGCAGCAACAACAGCAGCAACAGCAGCAGGTGACATCGGCTCAACTGTCTCCCCAGCTGACAGCAGCGGTACACCAAGCATCCGAGCAGCAGATTCAAGTGCAGGTTTGTCCTCCACACCCGGCTGCATCTCTTCACCTGCCCTCTTGCAGCTACTAGTACTTGATTTTGATTGTACTTTCAAAACGTATGGACAGCAAGTGTTCTGAATCTGTTGAACTTTGTTGAATTACATTATTACATTTACATTACATTACTGGCATTTTATCAGATACTCTTATCCAGAGTGACTTACATCAGTTACAGTTTGTTACCCATTTATACAGCTAGATATTTACTCAGGCAATTCTGGGTTAAGTACCTTGCCCAAGGGTACAACAGCAGTGTCCCAGCCAGGAATGGAACTGGCAACCTTTCCTCCTCCTTACAGCTATGCTACACTGCTGCCCTGAATTACAAGCATAACAGCCTCCCCACACTTCAGGAATTTGCCAAATGTGGAGTGAAGTTTGGACTTTCAAGTTAAATCATGTCTCTCAGGCACCACCAGACAGGTTATGATCCTCTTTGTCCCCACAGGTGCAGATCCAGGGTCAGCAGCAGGCTCAGACAGTTGGCCAGGTTCTGCAGGTTCCCAGCCCTTCTCAGCAGCAGCAGCAGCAGCAGCTGTCCGGCTCTCAGCTCCAGGCAGTGGCCGCTGCCGCCCAGCTGGTGCAGCATGGGGAGATCTCTGAGGAGCAGCTGCAGCAGCACCAGCAGGTCCGTACATACGCACATACAGCAGCCTGAAATTAAAAGGGAAAACTGAACATCTCCTAAGTTATCGTCATGTTTTACCCCCCACACCTCAGATCCAGGCCCAGCTGGTGGCAGCAGTAGCTGGGGGCCAGCAGATCCAAATCCAGACAGTGGGGGCGCTGTCACCCCAGCAGCAGCAGCAGGGCTCGCCGCGGGAAGGGGAGAGAAGAGCAGCGGCCACAAGCGGGGTCCTGCAGCCCGCGAAGAAGCGCAAGGTGGACATGCCCATCACAGTGTCCTACGCCATCCCGGGGCAGCAGCTGGCAACTGTGCTGGCCATCCCACAGGGGCAGCAGCAGAGCTACCTGTCGCTGAGGCCGGACCTGCTCACGGTGGACAGCACACACCTGTACAGCGCCACGGGCACCATCACCAGCCCCACGGGCGAGACCTGGACCATCCCGGTGTACTCGGCGCAGACGCGTGGCGACCTGCAGCAGCAGAACATCACCCACATCGCCATCCCGCAGGAAGCCTATGGCGCTGTGCACGTGGCCGGCTCGCCCACCGACGACAAGGACAAGATGGTGGTGGCAGGCAAGATCGCCGTGAGCTCCGCGGCCGCCGCGTCCACCGCCCCCTCCACCGTGGTGGCGTCCACCGCCGCCGCCACTCCCGTCTCGGCCGCCACCCAGGAGGAGGTGGTGCAGACTCTGGCCAACACGCTGTTCCCGGCGCAGTTCATGAACGGGAACATCCACATCCCTGTGGCTGTGCAGGCGGTGACCGGGGCGTACCCCAACGCCACGCAGTCCGTCCACATCTGGGACCCCCAGCAGCAGCAGGTGGTCCATGCCCAGGGAGGTACCGGACAGGAGCAGCAGCAGCTGCAGGTCAGAGGGAGGGGATTTGGGGTGGGCTGGGTGGGACTGGCGGAGGCACTAAGGTCACTGGGTTGGTAGCGAGGGTCAAAAGGGTACAGAAGGTTGGCGTATGGTCAGTCGAGACTGGGCTCTTGGTGACAGGTGGCAGGATTTGTAGTTGCAGTGGTTGAGGCCAGATTACCTGTTGTGTATGGGAATATGAACTAATCAGGTCTGTGAAAGCTCAGTGTGTGATTAAGGTGTATGTTTTCCTGCATGGTGCTCTTATTGTACTTGACTGGCAGATTAGAGCTTTGTTATGAGTAACAGTTTGAAATTAGTCCCTCTGACTGAGGATGATTAGTCAGTATCCTGCCTTTATCCCCCTTCTTATCCAGGGTCAGACTGTGCAGGTGGCAGAGGTAGAGCCCCAACCACAGGCCCCTCCTACCCTGCTGCTTCCCAACACCCTGAAGCCCGAAGAGGGACTGGAGGTATGGCGTCTCTGGGCACAGACCAAGAACGCTGAGCTGGAGAAGGATGCCCAGACCAAGCTGGCACCCATTGGCCGTAAGTTCACACATGCTGGGCCACACTCTGGCACATGCTCTGGTATTGGAACACTGCACTTCCACCCACGGTTCAGAAAGCTCATGAACATGGATTAGCATTGGTCCTTGAGTAACCCAAGGGTATGTCCTCACTGTGAAACAATATATTTAAAATCCTACAGATATTACATTCATAAACACACTGTAACCCTGTTTACACAGCTGGAATGGCCAGAATTTCACAGATTGGCCCGTTATCAGTGTTTGATGTGAAAGGGGTTTCACGCTGTTGCTGGACATAAATACAAAGACTGGCATTTTGCAATTCCACCCTGGGTTACCATTCACAGTTAAAAAAGAATCAAATTGATTTAAAAGAGGGGACATTAAAGCAATTCTGTGTGTGTGTGTGTGTGTACAGGACGACAGCCCCTGCGCTTCCAGGAGGACCTGGTGTCATGTGCCGTGGCAGAGCTGAACATCGGCCTGTCTATGATGACCCAGGAGGCTCGAGGGCTGGAGGGAGAACCGTTTGAGGCAGACGTGCTCTACTACATCTTCCTCTGTATACAGAAGGTCAGTATCTCTAACACACACACACACACACACACACACACATACACACAGGCACCTGAGTCATTCAGCAGTCAAAGCTCTTGCTCCTCCACTTCTGGGTGAGTGGAAGCTTTGCTCATGTACAGAGCTTATAGTAAAAATCATAAATGACCTGACGTAGAACAGAAATTAAACTGCAGCAGGCTAGCTAGCTAATGTTACTATGTTTCTGACACAGTTATGTAGCTAATGTTTTGTGCTAGCCAGCTACCTAGCTAGTTTGCTGTTACTGTGGTACTAGTATTAATGTCTCAAGAAATATGTTTGATACATTATGCAAATAAGCCATGTATCTACAGCAAGATAGAGAATACATGCACATGTCTGCATTATTCATCCATTGTTGGTATCTTTGGAACCACTACAGATTTAGCGTGATGAACTGGACAACGCCTAGCGTGTAGTGACATCGGTCAACAAAATTAGTAAGAGGTCATTGTCTAATATGGCTGGCTGTGTGTCTTCCTTCCTTCCCTCTCCTCCTCTCTTTCATCCTCCTCCCAACTCTCCCGGTCTCCTCCACCCTCCTACTGTCTGCTCCGCTTGTCCTCTTTCTGTACCGCCCCCCTCCCTGCTCTCTCTCTGCCCACGTGTCTCTCTCTGCTGCAGTATCTTTTTGAGAACGGCCGGGTGGATGACATCTTCTCAGACCCCTATTACACACGCTTCTCCCAGTGGCTGCACCGGGTGCTGGATGCCTGGAAGCCCAGTGTGCATCCGCTCGGTAAGGACGTGTGCGCTCGCACCCACACAGACAAGCGCAGACACAAATACACATACTCCTACACTCAGTAGCGTGCGCATAGGGCATTCACATAAATGGGTTTTTAAGAAAGTTGCACTCTATCATAGCCAGTTATGCTTTTTACACCACTCCTGCCGTCACCGTGTGACTTGTAAACAGCTACGCTATAAGGATGGGCACGTGTATTTGAATACCTCGTTACAAACATCATTACACTGAATGCTGAAAATACCATTTGAATACAGGAAATTGGCATATAATCTTAAGTCATTTACTAAGTGAGCTGAGCTGGTTTTGCAGAGCAAAACCACCACAGTTACAGGCCTAATGCTTTTATCTGAGTGAGGTCAGAAATAGAAGGCTATTTCAGACTCTGCACACTTTGTATTGTACCCCATCATCTTAGCTGCTTCTGGACTCAGGCTCTGGGTACATCCTGCCCTCGATAACAGATCAGCTTGCCCAACCCCGATAATTTGGTGGAACATTTTGATTCTGATCCAGGATCAATTTCACAAGGGCAGGAAGTGCCCACATCAAATTGGTCACAGCAGCTTTGGCAGGGCGGGGGAATGATTGTTAACCCTTTAACCTGACTGTGAAAGTAATTTCTATCCCCCTTTGTCCACAGGCTATGTCATCCCCAGTCATGTGACAGAGGAGATGCTGTGGGAGTGTAAACAGCTGGGAGCCCACTCTCCTGCCACCCTGCTCACCACCCTCATGTTCTTCAATACCAAGTGAGTCTGTCACACTGTACACGCCCACATACCTGCAGTCAGACGGTAATGCGTCACTTGAGGAGCCATAATACAGAGCTGAATACAGTACGCGCGACGTGGATTTGATTTTTTTACTTGGGTTACTGATCCAATAGTTTTTCAATAGGCTGTTGTTCATCATTTAAGTGTGTATTACATGAAAAACAGGAGGTCTTTGTCAGGTTGAAAATTATAAACAGCATCTCAGAGTTGATGAGGGACTGATAATGGTTGATTACCATAGTTAAATGACAGCTTCTTGTTGTGACCAGTCATTAACTTTAACATTAACATTAAACATTAACTTTAACTTTAACATTAACAGTCATTATCTCTTTACTTGTGTTCTGTGTTTCACTGTGCTTTCTTATATTGCGTCTTTTATCTAAAATTTTTTCGAAAACTGCAACTGACACTATCAGACACAACTGATTCTGGATTATTTAAATTATCTAAGTAGCTATCAGAAAACTCTTTTCTAGCCAGTCAGCATTATCATGTAAAATAAATTAACAAGCTTGACTTACAGTTCATGACTTGCAGTTTCTTTCCTCTGTCCCCTCTCCGTACTGTCGTTCTTTGCTAATGTCTTTTATTGTAGCAAAGTGACAGAGCTGACCTGTGACGTCAGCTGGAACTTGCATGTGGTAATGCTGTTTGGCCCTGCAGGTACTTCCAGCTGAAGACGGTAGAGCAACACATGAAGGTTGCCTTCTCCAAGATGCTGCGACACACTAAGAAGAACCCGTCAAACCCCAAGGACAAGAGCACTAGCATCCGATACCTGAAGGGTGTAGGACTGCAGCACGTGGGGCAAAAAGGTAAAAATGTAACGGCTAATGTGCAGGCTGACCTATGCACACAGAAACACATCTGCAGAAAGGCATCAGTCATTCACATTACACGGCAGTCAGTCAAATGGTAGTCACTTGCAGTAGTCAGACTGACTGACTCATAGCTGTCACTCATACCCATCTCTCGCACGTGCTTATAAACCTGTCTCACACATGCCAGCAGAGACGGCCTGACAGGCAGCTACTCCTCAGCGCTTCCTCTGTGTCGATGCAGTGACCTCTGACTCCTGTGTTGCAGTGACAGACGATATGTATGCAGAGCAGGCGGAGCACCCTGAGAACCCACTGCGTTGCCCCATCAAGCTCTATGACTTCTACCTCTTCAAGTGGTAAGTGAGGGGCGTGTTGCCCTTGGTGGCACAGTGGGGAATGATTGCTACATCCCCGTCTGTTGGCCCATGTTGAATCTCCTTCAATATATAAGCTTTTTTGAGAACTTGATAACATGGAAACTGAAGGACAGGAGACAATTATGTTATTGCTTCTTTACATAATTTTATGTACTCTTTTAGTGTGTTATGGTGTAAAATGTAAAGTTAAGGCGTCAAAATAATTCTGCTTTCTCGTCCTTCTCTGTTTTCCCTTGGTCTTTCTCAACTCACACACACCTCTCCTCCCACTGTCTCTTCTTCTACCCCCTCTTCTCTTACTTTACCTCCATGTAAACTCTTTCTCTTTTCTTTCTCCTCCCACTCGGTCTCTCCTCCCAGCCCGCAGAGTGTGAAGGGTCGAAACGACACCTTCTACCTTACGCCTGAGCCAGTCGTGGCTCCCAACAGTCCCATCTGGTACTCCACCCAGCCAATCACACGCGAGCAGCTGGAGCACATGCTCACACGCATCCTCATGGTGCGGGAGATCCAGGAGGCCATCAGCATGGTAGCGGGGAACATGCATTAGGAGAGGGAAGGGTGGTCTGAGAGAGAGGGGCTGACACGGACCATTCCTTCTCTCTCTCTCTCTCTCCCCTACTGTCCCCTACACCTCATATTGTCTTCTCCTTCAGAGAGAAACAGAGGAGACAGACAGATACACATACACACACATACGCAACCCCTCTGAACTGCCAAGCGCCAAATTAGCTTCTCTGCCCGAGAAACACGAACGCAAAGAAGAACAGTTCTTATCCTTTGTTTTTTTTCAAGTTGTATCTTTTTTTATAATACATTCTTATATTTTTCTTTAGTTTTACGAAGAGCCTTTTCTTATCAGAGATGACTTGTGGGTAAAGTAATCACAATTGGCAAAGAACACACGGACTATATATACCCTTTCCTTCTTAACCTTACAGGGAGAATCAAGGGACAATTCATTTGGAATGCACATTTTTTTGGTTTTTTTTTTTTTTTTTTTTTTTTAATTTGTACTCATTGTTTAATTTGACATGGAGGCTGACTGACTGGCCGTTGACTGACATTTTGTGAGCAAAGCTCAGTCTCTGTTTCTCATCCTCTTTGGTTCTCCATTCATTATATGACCCCCCGTGTTCCTCTCCTCTGTGCATTCATCCCTCCATCTCCCTCTCTCTCTGTCCTTTCTCCTTTTCTCTCTCTCCCCCTTTTGTCTGTCTCTGCTTCTCTCTGTTTCTCAAGACCACACAGCCACACTGGGCTGCTGAGGATGGAGAACAAAGCCAAGCGTGCCTGGCACTCTACCTAGACAGAGACAGATGGACAAATGGGAATGTTAACCCGAGGTGGGACAGGAATCTTGTTTCTCTCAAACTGGTGAGCTGAACAGAATGTCTGAGAAAAGGGAACGGTGCTCTCTCGAGGATTTCCTCCGCTGAAGAAAAAGATGGTGGCTTCAGTTCATGAACTTTTACTCCCACACGAGAAATAGACTGTCAGATCTGCAGTGAACACAGGGAGGCGCTGTTATCCACTTGTGTTCATTTATTATCAGTAAATTTAAAAAATGGAATTTAAAAGACTCACTGCACCATTTTACCATGTCCCCAACCTCCCCAGCACCTTGCCAAGAACCTCACCCCGGGATCCAGCGTGGCAGAGAGGGCTGGGCTGCTGAACTGCATTGTAACATAAACACTCTTGTATTATATATGATAAAAAAAAAACACAAAACACAACAAGACCACTCTTTTTTTTTCCCTTTTTTTGTTTTGTTTTTAATTTTCCATCTCTCTATATCTATTGTATGTATTGGTATTGTAGTCATTTATGGAGAATGGCGACGCACGTGCTTTCAAACATGCCTTTTGTACAGTGAGTCCCTTCGTGTGTGTGTGTGTGTGCTTTTTCTTTACTATGATGGGAGGGAGGGGCGAGAACAGGCTATGTTGAAGAGGTGTCCTTCTTGCGGGATCCAGTGATTTGGGTCCTGTTGTTTTGAGCTGTATGAAGTGAATGTTTCTACTTTTGGGAGGTGCCTTACATACAGTGGTTGTAGGGAGGTGTTTCCAAACCCTGAACTGTCTTTTGTCCACTAGGAGTTGGCCCCACCCACACGTGCAGACAACGGCATCCGTTTTAGTAGTGAACATTACGCGGTTTCTCCATCTTCAGTAGAGGGTTACGTGCTTGTAATTTGCAAAACCTAATAGCCGATAGTTCTCTGTGAACTGAGATTATTAAATGAATTGTGGATAGATTGAGCAAGGTTATGTTCAGAACAGCCATACTCAAGACCTCCCCAAAGCAAGAAGATTAAACTTTATTCTTGCAGTCAGACTCAAGAAAATCTTATAGGAATTGTATTGGAAAGTTTTTTGAGTGAGTATGCCTTCCTGCATGACTCTCAATTCATATCTTCCCAGAAGGAATTTGTTGCTCATCTTTTAAAAATTGTTAGCATAGAAACAACTCCTGTTGTCCAAGTCACAGTAATGGTACAGACAAAACTTCCAAGCAAGCATAAACCAGAATTCATTTTATTATTTTTGCAAAAATTGTCAAATTAGAAATTGTCAAATTACAAATCATAAACAGGCAGTGTTTTAAATGCACTGCAGAAACTGGTTCTTTCATGCGCTTTTTCTTTTAAGCTGGGCTATCACAACATTTTATGTGTATCCAATAGTACTATAATCATCTGTGGGGTCCTTAATTGACTTTGCCTTTATTTACTGAAAAGAGGTTTTGTGCGCATTAAAAAAGTCCATGGAGAACATTCAGTACGGTTTTCTGAACCTTAAGCCACAGAAACAGTGGTACTGCTGCCATCTGCTGTCACCTGTTTCAGCAATGCTTCTGTGTATTTACAGATGGTTTACTGATGGATGAGTATGTAAAGACCACCCTCAGCATCCTTTCAGCTGGCAAAGTGGCAATAAACCATGTTGGTCTTGTACTGACAGCACTTTGCATGACTGACTACCACAACAAAAGAGTCATAACACTCGTGCTGGGAGGCGCACCTTAGCCAGAAGAACTGGATAGACCGCTTTCAGGAATCTGCTGTGTGAGAGCACCAGCACCACACTGTTAGTGTCGGGTTACACAGGTTTGAGGAGCTGTCTGCAGAATAATGGCACAGAGTCCGAGATTCATGTCTGTGAAGGTGATGAGATCAGCAGCAGCTTGCGCAGGAGGTTCCCAGGATGCAGTTTGCTCATGCCACTGGGCTCTGTTGTCGGCCTATGTTTGGAATGCTGCCGCTGGCTTTCGTGGTCTCCCCTGCCCCTCTGAGCTGTGGTGGGACGTTCATCTGTGTTAGGGCGACGGGGTTCCTTCACTTTATTAGGAGGAATGGGTCCCCGGCTGTCCACATCCCTGAAAACATTAACAGAGCTCTGTGTAAGGGCTGGATATTTTCATAGTTTCCTCCATACAAGCCACAGTCCACATCTGTTACATGATGTTACATGGATGACAAAATTGACACTTGTTGAGGCTGTCTCATTTATTTGCCTGTGCTATTTTTCAGTTAAATTTGTATAAAGTCAGTCTTAATGCTATGCACACGTGCTCTTTGACCAGAGCAGCAGAGAGAAGGTCCCTAATTGGACAGTGAGATAACAGTGACCCATCCAAAATTCTTACCCCTCCAGTCTAGAACCCTAATAACCTGCCTTAGAGACTTTACTGTCCTGTTGGAGTCTTTTTCTGGCCTTCAGACAAATACAGCTCCATCTATCCCAGAATTAAAATACCCCAGAATATTAGTGGCCAGCTCACTGCCCAAGACTATACCATTGCCCCATATTCTGCCGTGGAATGCTGCTATCCCTCTCTATTGTCCTAGACTTAAAACATTCCCTGAATATTATGGTCCTATTCCACTCCTAGCCTTCTACTGCCCCTCAAAAAAATGACTGTCCCAGACTACAGTGCTGCTATTCCACTTTGACAGGCATGTAGGTGCATAACTCTGCTACTCTCAACTTAATTCTCCTGTCCTCTCTCCCTTGAGAAAAGTACTTTACCTCGATACCTGAATAAAAAAAAACCTCAATGTACAAACGAGTCATTGAATGTGTAACATATACAGGTGAATACATTTTAAGTTCAAGGGCATAAGGGGGTCTGCTTCGTGTCTGTGTAGTCGTGCTGCTCACCGTGGTTTGTGTCCTGTTGTCTCTTCACTCAGCCAGTGCATCAGACAGTTGTGAACAAATATGTATTGTTCCTGTGAGACACAGGAAGTGCTTGTCAAATGTAGAGTTACAGCAGTGATATGAGAAATGCAAGAATATTCATCTCCAAAATGACATAGCACTCTTCTCTGGAGGCCTGTACACTACCCTTTTATGTTTAAAATTCTCAGAATGCACCAGCTGCGTTGGATTACTCATTCAATCCAGAGGGAATCTCTGGAACAGAAAACATGCCTGCACCGGAAAGCAAGGTCTGAAGGTTGCTGATCCTTGCTAGTAACGTCACCATAACACTGAGAGGTGCAGCTAGGCTGGCAAAAATGCTGATGTTCCAGTCGAGCAATGAGTAAAGAATCAACTTTGAAGGTAGGCGGAAATGAAACGTACCTTCTTGATCCCTCAGGGGGAAACTTAATTCACGTCATTTGAATTTCAAATTCTGGGCTACTAGGAGCATTAGTTTTGCCACTGTGACTTAAATGTTTATGAGCCAACCGATTTTCTGTTTTGTAGAGCTAGTGTTCTTTAGCTTTTTATAGCTTTGGCTTGCAGAAATGTCAGCACTAGTGCAGTTGAGACTAATGTGATAGTTCTAGCACCATTCACACCAACTTTCTAGCTTTAACAGATCGACCTTTACAGATAAAAATGTTTATGTTGCTCAAGAAAATGTGGCTGCAGTCAATTAGTGGGACTTCTAGTTCTTATTTTGTCATTCACAGGCACTGGATAACTGGCAAATCAGGTTGGAGTAAGAACATTTAGAGCAACAACAAGTGCTATCAGATTGTTCCCGCGCCCCGCTGATGCATGGTCTCTGTGTCAAATCCCATCTCACAGCACATCAAATGCAAACTTAGTTGTGTGACATATGGAGCCTAGTATCTTAAAATATCCACAAAGTGAAGGTAATAATACAAACTGTTCTGTTACAACTGGAGCAGCATTCTAAAATGACTCTCCATTGAGTGGTATTCAGGTTAACGGGGGCTTTGTCGGTCCCTGGAGTGGCAAAGAGTCAGAATCATGACTGTCAATGACTGGGAGCCTCACCAAGTTCTGCACCATCATCACTCTGTGTTTGCGCAGGTCACGGACCACCGCTCTCACATTCGGCTGGACGCCACGCACACACAGCTGCATCAGCCACAGCAGGGCCACCAAGGTTCCAGAGCGCCCCACCCCTGCACTGCAACAAAACACACACACATGCATGCATGTAGCAGTGAAGAGAATGTGTGCACACATTCGGACATTAATGTAATGTGCACACGCACAGTCATTTTACACAGACCTAGAAGTATTTCAGCACTGAAAATGGGGACAGACTGGCTGTTCCTCCCTAGCTGAACTTACAATAGACAGACAATGAGGGAGGCCCTAGGGAAGCCCCAGTGGACACAACCGGCTTTAACTAGAACACCCAATATGAGAACGTTGCAGAAAGACAGACCTGCAGTGGACAATGGCAGGGCCAATGTGTGGAATGCTGTCAAGGTGCTGCCGCAAAAGCTCAGTGAAGGCAGAGAAAGCAGCAATGTTATGGGGAACCCCCCTGTCTGGCCAAGCTGGGTAGTAGTAATGAGTTATCCTCCTCTCCCCAGGACTACCCATCTAGAACATAGGAAAAATGAGCAGCACACATACACACAATCAGCAATTTCATACCCAATGAACATAGTCAATACATAATCAACATATATGCTCTATCAAAAAATGCAGCAATCACATCAACTGAAAGTCCATGCATACAAGCTATTAATCCAATCTACACACATAACAGTGGAGGAATAAATTAATAATATTCCCCTAACGTTGATACTGCTATCCCTGAATGACATTCATCGTGTACTGCTTTAAGACCTCCTTCACTAATGGAGTCAAAGCCAGCCTGAACCCCTTGCACTATATTTGCCATAGACATGTTTCAGAGGCATCTTTCTTCCATCATGTTAACCTAGAATTATTGATTTACTTTCTGTATGGCATTGATTGTCATTTTTATTTTGAAATTTTTAAAAACATGTATGTATTTCAAAAGTCCGTAGCTAGAGGAAAACGCGATTTGTTGGAATGAAATCCAGTAGCAAGCTCATAAGCATTTGCTTTTGTTGTATTCTGTGTTACTGATAAATTTATAAATAATTTTTTTGGCTGAAATGGTGCTTTGGGGTGTAGAGTGGTAAGCAAAACCCTGCTGTAGATGCAGGTTTTACTTGAAAGGGAAACCCCACAACAG
The DNA here is from genome assembly GCF_013368585.1 of Megalops cyprinoides. Taxonomy (NCBI): domain Eukaryota; kingdom Metazoa; phylum Chordata; class Actinopteri; order Elopiformes; family Megalopidae; genus Megalops; species Megalops cyprinoides. The sequence goes on from NC_050589.1 coordinate 23,702,130, forward strand.
GCAAAGATGATCTGCTAGCAGGCCAGCTTCTGACTGACTCACCTGGCGCAGGTGCATTGTGGTGATGAGGGAATCAGGGCCACGACGCTGGTACAACGTGGTCACCTGTACCCCTCCATAACTCACTGTAATCCTCTCCTGAGGCCAGTATGGCTCACATAACACCTGTACCAAGCAACACATCATTAAACACAGTCAAACCACAAAGGGAAGTATTACCACAGACCTGTAAAACAACATATTTCCAATCAGTGGCGTCGTTAGGTACAATCAGTCGGGGCTATAGCCCCGAATATTTTCACCGTGAAAAGGTGGTGTTTATAGAAAAATAGCAGACAGACTGTGTAACAGAGCGGAACTTGACTTGCAACGTCCAAAGGTGTGACAATATTTATTTATTATAAAAGTAGCTGCCGATCTCCCTTCAAAAAAAAAAAGACAAGCCCCAGGCAAACTTGACTTAGCCCCCGATCTTTTCAATAGCTAGAAACGCCCTTGTTTCCAATAATTATTTTAACAGTAATTGACATATATTGTAGTTAGTGTGGGACTCAACACCCAAAGGGAATGTTAAAAATCTGTTATTAGCCTTTGCTTTGCTAGAATTTTATGGTAATCATAATCAGTGTCCTAAGTTTATTCACACTGCCAGTGTGGCCCATCACTGTTTCATTGGCATCATTCACAATGCTGACATTCCTCACCCTGCCATTTTCTATGCAGACGGTCACCATGACGATAACGCGCACGTTCTGCTCCCACACCATACGCCAGAAGTCCGCCACTGTGTTTTGAAGGGGTCCTTGGGTGCAGATGAAATCACGCTTCGAGAAACCACCCTGCACGGACAAATGTTCAGAGGTTTATGACAGACGGACAGACAGAGGGACAGTGACCGTGAGACAGCGAGTATAAAGTAATGGTGGGGGACACAGGACCCATGGGATACTATCCCACCAGGGCTGGCGAAGGCAGTACACCACAGTTGCTTCTCTTTAGCAATACCTGTAGGTGATGGCAGTGTACTGAGTTTATCACATCCCCTGTTTTAGCACAGACAAAACCAATGTGTTGTCATGTCGTTTGTCAGCTCAGCCTGACAACTCCTGTTTAAATTGGTCAGCACCAGTGACGTGACATTGGGCAGAGACTACATGGTTAGTTTACACTCAGGTCAAAAATATATATGTAACTAAATCTCGCCCACAAGCTGAACTCGGTGAGGCAACCTGCTTCCACATCAACAAATGCAAAAGGGGTACACGTGTAAAGATGAAGGGACAGTTAGTCTGAGACAGTAAAGACAAAGGCATAGTAAGTCTGGCAGGCTCAGACATGTGGGATACTCACAGGAACATAGCTAGCGTTGATGTAGTCAGAGTGCAGCTGGGAGCTCAGCAGGGCCAGCCTCACCCTACAGTGATCATCTGTAAACAGAGCCAGTCAGAGATGTGAGGGGTCAGGGGACAAGGAACAGTGAAGAACAGCACTGTACTCCAATGTCCTATATTGGGCTTCCATTGTACTGAGCAATACTCACAAGGCAGAATGAAGGGATATCTGTTCTTTCTCTTGTTGACGTCCAGATCACCAGCCCTGCTGGTAAATTCCTGCCCCACATTATCCAGCCCCTGTAGAGACATTCAAAAGGCTGAGAGAGGTAGAGACAGAAGAGAGATGCTGTGGGAAGACTTAATGTACAGTAGGGCAGAAAGTGATAAAGAGATACGGCATCATTCTAAATGATGGCAGTTTTAGCATACACCAAGTTACAAGTTACGAACAGTTACAAAAGGTGGTGGGGTGAGTGAATGTAACAATCACACTATCTCTCTCCTTACTCCCAACTTTTAAAGAATTAAAGAGAAACTGAAACTTTTTCATAACAGAAGATCTATGCAGTCCACTTTAAAATCGCCGATAATACTTCTCTTCTAACTGCAGTTCCCACACTACATCTCCCAGACTGCAACAGTTATGTCAAAGGGCTTAGTAAATCTCCCTCACACTCACTAACTCACGTGACTCATTTCCAAAGTCAAATCGACAATTGTACACCTATACACCAATTATACACAGAGATATCTCATCTAAGGCACTATTAAGTACAAAGAAGGGGCGCAGTTAATCCCCCTTTCCTCTCCCCTCTGCCTTACACTCGAGAACATAGAGGTGACTGTACCATTGTGGAGTTCACATTTGCCTGGGGGGCAAACTGTAAAATCGGGACAGGATACCCACACACTGTGTGTACCTTAAATTCCTGGCGGTAGCCAGCGTTATCGTTGTTGCTCAGTGCCTTACAGCGCAGCTGCAGTTCCTGTAGGGCACGCGCCCGTGATGATGTGCTTCTTCAAACGAACAAAACAGCAGAGAGGTCAACAAACATATTATACCAGTGAACATTACAGCCTGAAGAGGCTACATCTGTGTTTATGTTTCTCCTAAGCAAATGTCTATGTAACAGCTTAGGAATTGCTTTATAGTGAACATTAAAACTACACAAACATCCATTATCAGGTAGGTTTTTGAACAGAGGAGTCTACAGCTAGGGATACCACCAGTCTGGCTGTAGTTTGTAATGTTTAAATAAATCAATAAATCCTGAGAAATACATGCCAAGTAATCTCATGCTTGCATTAAATGTCAGACTTGGTGATACAATCAGTTTTAAATGCTTCTTTTCTCATAATTTTTTGCTTTATGTAATTTTGAAATAATAGCATTCATCCTACACTCAAATGGTCACCATCTTGGTCCTAGTCCCTTCTTATTAAAGATGACTGTGTGGTCATGCTCACCTCATATCTTGAGAAGATGTGAGTTTTCGCATTCTTTGCAGAGCTCTGCAGGAGAAAGGACAAAGACCAGACTGAGATGGCATTCAACAAACTACAGCACATTAGGAAAGTACCATGTTGACATGTGGAATTCCATAAGCTATCTTCTCCTTCTTTGCAACCACCTTTATAAGTTAAATTGTCTGGTAGGCAATTACCCAGTTCCCCCTCACCAGAGGAATGCAGCTGAAGGTAATCCTCCCCCAACAAAAAAACATCTGAGTTCCTCTGTATTAAAAAGGTGTTTAGCTTCAATCTTCTGTACTGAGGAAGACTGAAACAGTACATAATATGAAATATGCTCTCAAGTTAAACCTTAAAAATAAGTCAAACTCAACAATCTCCAGGTGGAGCCACTGTAAAGTTAAGAGATTCATGACAGAACATACCAATTATTTTACATTATTACCACTAGAGTGTTGAAACCCTTTGTCATTCTTATAACTAGCAAATTACTGTTATTCCAAATATTCTGGATTTGATTCAAGTTTTCAGAAGGAAAACGTATCTCAATATCAAAGCGGTCTGTGTGGCATGTTATAGCAGTTCATTTTAAATAAAAAAGATGATATTTCAGATTGAACCACCAATATCACCCGTCTGTTTTGCCCTGTTCCGTTTCCTCACGCAACGCAAGACAGGGACAGGGACAACCTCACAGAGACACAACAAGAACCCAAGCCAAACCGAGAACACAAAACACACACCAACACATCAAAATATTCTAGAAAAACATCACATAACGATTTCAATCTTTTGCGAGGAAAAAAAGAGCTTACTTGTCCTAAGAATTGGTTCTATGAGAGAGGCCTCAGAAAGACCCAGCGAGAGAAACAATGAAAACTCCCCATACCTGTCTGTCCCGTGCGGTCATCTGGCTCTGCTCCTCCCTGCTCCAGTAGCACAGCAGTTTTCTTCCGCCGCCACCCCTCTACCTCTAGAGAGAACAGCCCTAGGCAGGAGGGCGGGACAGAATTCGGCAAGGAAGTGACTCTTATGGGGCGGGAATTATATTGCATTGTTTGTTCATTTATTTGCTATGCAGATGCCAGGCATAATTAAAATCCTTGCCGTTCTACATATTTTAAACTGTAACCCCTTTGACATTTGGATATTTACTGGTGAAATTCACACGAAAAAGGTGTTTGGGTGGTGGGAGATGCCCCCTCCCCCAACCAATGCATACCATCAAGCTTCAGGTTTCTAGAGCAAGCCCATAATAACACTGTCTGTTGACCAGAATGTCTCTAAAAGGTATACAAGAAAAGACATGTTTTAATGGAGCATGCCCTGAAGATGCTTTAGACAGCCTAACACTCTGGCATGGTTTTAACAAGCATTTATGATATGAACACCTGTCTTTAAACAACACACTGATTACATTACATAATGTGTAAAAAGTAATATTTAACATGTAATTTCAACAGAGCAAATATTTCCCATTGATACTGGAACATTTCCAGTGACTATAAATTTTTAATATCCAGGCTGCCACAAATAAAATCCCAATTAGACTTTTAATGATCTGACAAGGAAATGTAACAGAGGGAATCTTGGTATCCTTTCCCCTGCTACTGGACAGAAATTCTGACATGTATGATAGAATTATTTAATAAAATGAAAAAAAAAAACTTAATGGGGCTGTTAATTTTCAGGAAAACTGAAAATCTCGAGTTGTAGCAGTATAGCGAACTTTAATTGTGTACATACTACAGCTACAGATCAAATGCAAATTTTGTATCAGATGGGCAATCATTTAATGCCATATTCAAGGCTGGTGTTCTTACAGTCAAGGATTAACACAAACTGACTGTAGCCCTGTGACCAAAGTGTGGGTCACAGGGCTACAGTTAGTTGCACCTGCATTGGGGTAGGCCTGAGGTAGAATGATTACTTGGTTGGGTCCCTGTGAGTTTCTGGGTTTGTTCCCGTGGTTTGTTCGCAGCATGTAGTAGCGGCGAGAATATAGGTAATGTTTGCTATCTATGGCGCTTATGCTAATGTTTATTATCTTGGGTATCTGTACTACTATTCAGGTGGTCCAAGGTCAGGTTTTCCCCTCTCTTGCTTCAGATGTGCGTGATTGTTTGAAGAGAAAATTGCCTGTTGGTTGCAAAAGAGTTATTATTGCTTTCTTTGTTCTTGTATACATTTTGAAAATATATAGACAGAGCTGAAGGCACACCAGCTCATCACACTTTGGGGGGAAAACTTCCCGATGGCAACAAACAATGGCTGATCTATTCCACTCATTGCAAAGAAAGGTGGGGGTTCAAAGCCAGCCACAGCAAGACCTTGGTCACACACAGCACCAAAAGTTTATAACTGTAACTGTCTACTGCTGTCTCAGTGCCTCAATCCCATCTCGTCTCTGCTGTGCTCTATCCCTCTGCAGTTGCCTGTTTGGACAGGACTCAATTTCATCTGTGTTGTGGAGGTTATATGCCACAGGGTCTGCTGCATCCATCCCTCCACAATGGTGTCTGCAGACCTACAGACATTGAGGTGGGCATTGAGGGATTATTCCCGAGTGCTGGTGATGGACAACTGGATCTTGACGGCCTGGGACTATAGCATTTGGTGTCCATACTGTTGAAGCCCACAAGGAAAACACCACAAGCGATTGCTGGTTGGTTACCTTTCCTTTTTCTGCCATTTGCTGTATGTCCGGTGTAACGCTCTGTCGAAGGAGTGGGAGAGCACAGTCCTGCCGCAGAGTGCTGGTCAGCCCAGCACGAGACCCCCCCGTCTGAGCCCTAAGCCCCCCCCCGTCTGAGCCCTGGGCCCCAACTCAAGGAGGCGCCAGAACACTGGCACCAACCGTTCACATTCTGACTGTCCCTGGATACACCACTGAGATTAGTTCATTGTCATATTTATATGCTAAATTCTACAGTTAATTAAAAGTAGATGGTAAATGGTAGTATTTCAGCATTATTTGCAGAAGTATTCACCTTTCTGAAGTGGAATGCCCTGGAATTCTAATTCCAGAAGCCTGAAATGGTAATGATTCAAGAAATCTGCAAAATTTAAAGACATTTAAAAAATAGTTGCCATTTTTTCCCATTTAGGAACTCCCTTCTTCAGTTTTTTTTTCTAGATTTTGGTACACTTATTAAAATAAGTCTGTGATGGTAGGCCCAATGGTTCATTAGGATTTGATGTGTGCTTTACAAAATAAATCAAACTGTGGAAAATCCAGTGTGGTGGAGTTTATTGGTCCGTGAGCAAAAACTGAGGAACTGAGGTAGAAACTTTTGTAAATTTATGAAAAAACAGGTGAAGAGTTCTGCACATTCAAAAAAACTGGCAAATCAATTGTCAGCTGAAGGAGAGGAGTAGTACTATGAAAAGCAATATAGTGCCTAAGAAACTGTTCTTGCCACCACCAATAAATTTACATTTACATTCATTCATTTTTTCAGACCGTCTCATCCAGAGTGACTTAAGTACATTCAGTAGGGTTAGGTAATTAGCTGAACAGTTCCTAAATCATTGTTCCCATCCTTGACATATAGTGCCATTGTGTGGAAACATGGCCAAAAGGGAAGTTCCCTTGATGTTGCTGAAGTCCCAATAATACACCAACCTACCACCTGTGCCCTGGATCTCATTCCCTCAGCTCTTCAGACCATTGTTCACAGCCTTTTGTCCATTCCTCTCCTCTCTGATTAATTTGTCACTCTCCACAGTGTGCCTGCACCTTTCAACGCGGTTCAAGTCATACCCCTGCTGAAGAAATGGACTCTCGGCTCATCTGCAGTCCAGAATTATTACCAGTCTCTCCCTTCCCTTTCTCTAAAACACTAAAACACTAGAACATGCAGTGGTTATCTAACAACTTTCTCTCACAGAACAGTTTTCTTTACTCCTTTCAATCTTGCCTAAGGGCTGGTCATTCCACTGAGACTTCCCTCTTCTCCATAGCTGAAGCTCTTTAATTAGCTACAACATCCTCCCACTCCTCAGTCTTGATTCTTCTGGACCTTTCTGCAGCCATTGGTACAGTGGACCACATCACCTTTCTATCTACCCAGGCTACATTGAGGATCCCAGATACAGCTCTTCTTTGGGTTTGAAAATTCCTCTCTGGACGCTCTTTCAGGGTGTCCTTGAACAGTGGTTTGTCTAGACCCCACAGTGTGCCTGTGGGTGTCCTTCAAGGCTCTGTACTTGGCCCCCTCCTCTTCTCTCTTAACAGAGTCAAGAGATTGCATGCAATTTCCACATGTGGCTTTTCATACCACTTCTATGCTAATGACACTCAGCTTTTCCTGTATTTTTCTCCATCTGACACATAGGTCTCTGTGCTGGCTCTCGACTTTCACGATACTAAACAGCATCAGCTATCACACACACACTCAGATAGAATGAGTCAAATATTTCATGTTTGCAAGAATTTATTTAAGGTCATTGACTGCTCCATGCTATTATATCTTACACAGCACTAGTGACACTGAAATTAAAGTGAGTCACATTATTTTTATTCAGTAAAGGATTGTGTAAAAATACTACACATGCACCAAAACAGGGTGTGGTAGTCAGCCTGATGTATACTGTTGTAAATTCCAGCTTTTCATCAGGTCAGGATGAGAAACGAGAGGGGGAGGGAGGAATATAAAAAAGGGCAATTCACAATTAAGAGAAAATAACATCTAAATTTACCTTTGATGTATTCATTCCTGTAATTCTGTTTTTCAGTATCCACCTCTGGTAAGAATTTGTTTTCTAGGCTTATACGATTATTTCAAGTTGTTTACTGGAGAAAGCATTTAAGGCAATGAAAAATGACCAGACGTTACAACATCCTCGTTCCAATTTTCAGTGAGCTATCGTTTGCACGAAATGTTCGTTAGGTATTCGTCTGCCCCCTTGCGGGTATTCATAGTTACTGCAGCCTTGAAATAGCAGCAACAGTTCCCTCAAATAGTCACAAGGTGGCAAGTGAACACCACTGTTCGCATAAAATTGCTTGTTGCACTGCTTTTGGTTGGTATTGTTTCGTTCTGAAATATTGAGGTAATGCACTGAGCACTGCACTAAGGTGTTAGTATTTTCCACGCTGTCACGTGAATTTCAGCTAACAGTCAGAGAAAATTTAAATATGGTGGAAAAAACATCGCTAAACATGCTCGAGCTGCCAACCTTTCAGTTAACCGTTGAACGTGCTGGCCCATACAACAGCTGCCAAAAATACGATTCTTGATACCGATGTCAGTAGTATGACTGTGCGTTGTGGCCTTGCATACACAATAGAAACAAATGCATTATCTTCATGCTTTGTCTCAAAAGAGTTACAAATGAACGTTACAATGAAGAGTGGTGACATATTTCTCGTGAATAAAGTTTTAATTTTTGCAGCGAATATGGATTTTGCGCATGCGATGTAGGCTATATGGGATTTGTCTAAATTGCGAGCAGCTTTCAATATCCTGCATTCTATATGAAATGTGTGTTCATGAAGCGCCGCAAAATGCATAATATTGCACCATGTTTTCTGGTCGTTTAGGGAACGGAAAGATCTTTATTCTATTATATCTAAAAAACTACGAGCCAGCCAGGAGTCGAACCTAGAATCTTCTGATCCGTAGTCAGACGCGTTATCCATTGCGCCACTGGCCCACTTGTGCGACACCCCTCGCACGTTCAGTGAACGCGTGATGGATGGTGACGATTTGATGTCCTGATTTTACTTTCTAGCCTTTTCCTCCAAAAACCCTCCTGTCTGCATAGGGATTGTGTGTGCCAATTACTTACTATAAACTTTTTTTTGAAACTTATTTACTTTCAGAAAGTATCCTTAGTGTGGCGCCTAACAGAATTCTGTGGAAAAAAAAATGGGGTCGGTAAGTTTCAAGATGGCTTGTCCGTTAAATCAAACAATATAACAGACTTAATGAAACATCAAAAAACCTTAAGTGAGACAGTTAAAGTTTGCAAACCGTTCCGCCCCTTGGAATATCACTGTTATATTATGACAAACATAGGACACAGGTCTAAATCACTCTAAGATATTTTTCCTAAATATTATGCCTGCTTGTGAGCATCAGTTAATGGCAGGCGTAGCGTACATCCACATGCAAGGGAAAAGACTATCGTGGCTCTGGAGTGCCGAGGATGTTTCTGGTATACATGAATGATTCCGTATTCCACTGCCTCTAAAAAACCAGTCAGGAGTCTAACCTAGAATCTTGTGATCCGTAGTCAGACACATTATCTATTGCGCCAGTGGCCTATGTGTTGCACTTCATAGGCACGTGTGGGGAATGTTGATTTCTCCCCCCAAAAAGCACAGATGCACAGACAATGATAACACTTATGTGAATGCTGATTAAATTTTATTTTGAGAAAAAAAATCATTGGCTGAGATGTAGACAATCTGAGACATTGCTATGAGACAGTCCTTCCAAATACTGCGAGGTTACTACACTATGGTCCCGGATAAACATTTTAAAAACACACGGGATACAGTACATCTTAACTCTCAAGTCATCTAAAAATTGCAGAAAAAGTATAAGAAACTTGGAAATCACAAGTTATTCATGATTGGTATTCATTGTCAAGAGTGTATGTACAAGTGAGGGACTTTTATTTCTGCAGTAGTGCAAAAGAACTCATTGAAGATTGTACAGAGATTAAAAAGTCTTGGGAAATACAAATACAATTTTAGTTAAACTCTTACACCACATAATTTTTATCCCACACACAAGAGAATACTGCTAATTCTGATGTTCTGGGACATCAAGCAAATGAGTGCACAGATGCCTCAGCTCTCCTGCAGTTCATGGCCAGATCTTTTTCCTTTGACCACTGGCATCACTTTGCAGTTTTGTTTGGTTACTATGACTTCGAGGGTAGGCCACTATGAAGCTTCTTGAGACGTTTATAAAAGTTTTACAGAATACCACATAATAGTGCATAAGCAAGTGCTGAGCAAATATATAATATAATAATATTGGATCAAAAATATCAGTCCCAATCCATTTCCTCTTTAAGGTCCACTTTTAAAGATTTTTTTAAGGCTTTCGGAACTTTTATTTTAGCTACAACAGTGATGTCTTTTGTCCAGAACTGATTTAACAAAATCGCGTGGTCTCTTTCTGAACAGGAAACCAAACCAATGGCCCTTACGGATATCACTTATCAGGTTTACGCTGTAGCTTTAAAAAGGACATTAAATTGAGTTCAGCATTTATGCAGGATAGATATTTATACAATGCAGTTGTGTAAATATCTATGTGGTATGCATTTATATTGCATTTAGATGCAAGACAGACAGAAAGTGCAACCACCCTTTTCTACAGCAACAAGCCTCACCTCACAATAATGTCAGGGTAAGTAAGTTTAGCTAGGGCTGTTCTCAGCAGCCAGTTTTGAGCTTATTTGAAACAAGACAATGTAAAAAAACAAACTGCAAGGCATATCAGCTAATGAAAATGAATGAGCAGAAGAATATATGAATATAATGAACATATTGAGGCAAGAAGAAAAGCAAAGATTTGGAAGCAGGGTGTGACAGGGGGCTTGGTTGCTCATGTGCTAATTTGTGCCCTGCAGTTGGGTCATTTTGGGGTATCGGGCTGTCAGCCAGCCGGGTGTCAGCAGCTAGCCCGGCTCACCCTGCCATTCCTGTGGCGCCGGTGCACCTTGGTGTGTTTGGACAGGTGGTCACTCCTGGCGAATGTCTTGTCGCACAGTGGACACTTGTAGGGCTTCACGCCTGAGTGGGATCTCCGGTGGCGGGACAGCTCATCAGAACGGGAGAACCTGGCAGAGAAGAAGCGGGACAGAAACTTTCACTTCCTGTTCATTCCACCTGACTTTGCCAGGTTTCTCTCTGAGTTGTTCCTGTGTTGAAATGTCAGGATAATGTTACTGTTTGTGTGGAAGTCTATGTACCAGTTGGTTCGGTCCATTCTAATACTAGCGCAAGGTGACAGAATAATGGTGGGCAGTAATGTGTTCCAGTGTGAACATCCCCTCTTTCACCCACTCACATGCTCCTACCACTGTGTTGTGTTTTTGGTCGGCTCCTCTCTCACCTCCAGCTGCAGTCAGGCCAGACACAGACGTAGGGCTTCTCCCCGGTGTGTCTGCGGAAATGGGCCTTGAGGTGGCTGCTCTTGGTGTAGGCCTTCTCACAGCCAGGGTGGGAGCACTTATGCACCCGGAGTCCCTCAGAGGCCACGCCGGTCACCTGGGCAGGTGTGGCTTTGATGAGGATGATGCTGGCGACGCCCACTGTCCTCACGGCGGCAGGCGAGGGGGCGATCTTCACGTACTTCTGGTTTCCATGGCACATCTCGCTCGGCGGGTTCACAGGAGTGGCGGGTGACATTGGTGACGGGGATAGGGTCTGGCCACCATCGTTGTCTAGCACCAGGTGGGCCGCCTGCTGATCACCGGAGTTTTGAGATTCGGGACGGGGGGACAAATCAGCAAGTGGCCGGAGTTGAAGCACTAAGGGCGATCCAATGAGGACAGGGTAAATGGTGCCCTTTGTACTAGCATTGGGTGATGTTGACATGGCCAGGGTGCTGTTGGCCTCAGGAGAATTAGGAGTGCTGGGAGAGATGGGCTCCGGCGGGGGGCTGAATTCTGACTGGTCGCCAGGATCTAGAGATCCATCCCTGACCTGTTCCATCTTTTCCATGAGGAACTCTTCAATCTCCTCCAGCGTTGGGGAGAAGTCTCTGATGATTCTGGCACTGAAGTCAGGCAAGTTGGGAGTCTGCCCCCCACTGAACCACTCCTCATGGCCCATGGCAGAGGCAAGACAGTGGGTCAGCAATCCCCAGTCGTCCACTGAGGTGGAGTCGAGGCTCTCCACTGCATCTTGTGGCTCTGAGCTGGACCCTGTGTTCTTCTCACACTCCACAAAAGGAAAGGCATGGTCCATACAGGGCAGCACAGCACTGTCGAAGTCTGTACCTATCACAGAGGCTGATGACTTTAGAGAGTCACTGCCATAGGTCAGGGCTTCCTTCTTACTAACTGAAACCATTTGTTGTCGTCCAGTCACAGGGCTTCTTACTGCAAAGTCACCAAGAAATGAAACAGAACAAATAAGGATCAGAGCAGTTTACCTGAAAGCCAGGGAGGGTAGGACATCTAAGAAAAATGGAAATGAGTTTCTTACAAAGACTAATTTTGAATAATAGTATATTGTTTTTACAGAGTACCACTTACACAACACTGAGAGGACCATGATGTAATGCAAACATATGGCAATATACTAAATAAGCCCAATTTACATAAGCAGTAAATTTCTTATTAAGACCAGTTACAGATGCATAGGTCCCAGAGACATAGGTTAAGTCACAGTAAAGTTAGTATATTTTAAACCACTGTAAAATAGCTGTTGTATTTTTATAGTATATTTATTATTAGAGTAATTCTTTTAAAAAATTAATACACATTGAGGACACTGAAACAATGTCAGTAACGGAGCCCTAAATCTGAGGGACAAAGGAAGACGTGTGATTTACAGCTAATGTTTCTAGTGAAAAGTAATAAATACTGTTTGCTTAGGCATACCTGAAGCTACCAAGACTTGCCTAAGATAATTCATACAGCTAGATATTTACTGAATTGAGGTTACGTGTCTGAATGCTTAAGATTTTAGCAGTGTCCCACCCCATGATTCAAACCTAAAAGGCAGTTCCTTAAACATAGCTTCTCAGGAATTTATTCAGGATCTCATGCTGTAAACACTTGACAAATGATGTAATTTGTACATTTTTGAAAGAACCTATAATTTTGAATAACTCATCAAGCGATGTAAGAATTTAGCTGTGCCCCACCCCATTCTTCAAATCTATAAGGCCAGTCCCTTATAAGCAAATTCTCAGGAATTAATTCAGGATCTCATGCTCTGAACACTTGAGTAATGTTCCGAATTGTATATTTTTGGAAAGCACCTATGATTTTGACGAAGTTGTCCCATCAAGAGATCATATCTCATATTATCAATTTGATCTGGACACATTTCGGATTACGGATTTTAAATATAAATCAGCCCATATGTAAACAATGGCACTACTTCACAAAACGTTGTACTAAACCACATTTAAAGGCAGTCCCCAACTCTTACGAATGTATAGAAAGGTGGCGTATGAATAAGTTATTAGCATTAACTAGTTTAGTAGAAATCTCGCGAGCTAACAGAGCTTGATTTGCATACACGAACGGTATACATCTAAAGCGCTGGCAAGCAAAACACAAGGAACCACTACGGACTAAAATATCTACAACCAGATAACTGCCGTACTTACCCATTTTATTGTCAATAAACTATTTCCCCAAAACATAAAACGTTTTTGCCCATTTACCTGTTACGTTAGTCGAGACTTTGTGACTGTGCAAATCGTTTAAAAGCAGGGTGATTTAAGATTCACCTTTTATTAAAACATTATAATGCAATTAGACTAATTTGCAGCTACATTGGAAACACTGCTATGATTCATATAGTTAATTTATTGTGACAATTCTAGGTTTGTTTTCAACCACGATGCAGACGTATCACGTGACTACAAACAGGGGCTCAGATCCAATTGCTGCGCTCCGATTGGTTAATAAACAGGAGGCTCGCCTCAAAACCTGAGCGGCCATTGGTTATTATCAGAAAACCCCAGGGAAAACGTCACCCCCTGTGTTGAACGTCTCCCCACTCCATACCTCTAGCCCGCGTGTCACGCTACTTGCCTCACTTCATACTCGTGCATGCCACATTACACGGAAAACGTCGAACACTATTGTTTTATTTTAAATATATTTTATGTATGTAAAGAGGTGGACGTGCTTAGAGCTGGACAATAAGAATTTGATGACAATCACATCATTAAACAGTTTTAAAAAGTGTAAAAAGTGGGTGGCTTCTATTAGGAACTGGGAAATCAGCAATCATCATCACCAACTTAACCATTATTAGTAAAGGCTTAAGTATTGTCACTCCCACCCACTATCCATAACACTCCTAAGTTAAAAAAAAAAACAAAAGCAGACACTACTGCACCTTTAAAACACTGGCAGATGGGAAGCCTTTGGTAAGAAAAAAAATCATGATATCTGGCATCTTATATCTCATTTAGGGTTGATAGAGGGGATATAAGATTAGACCCCTCACAAGTTACAAGTCTGAAGCCCTAGTGATGCATGGATAGGGAATTGCCAATGTGTACAGTATGGATACTGTGCAAATCTGTGCATTTTAAACCAGATCACCTGCTAAACAAATGGATGATTTAGAGAGCTATAAAATGTACTTTCCCTCCTCCCCCAACCCAGTGGACCCTAAAATTCTTAGTGTGGATTCACCGATATCATCATGTACAAATACTGGGGTGAGCTTTAAACACGCGTGAAATGGGACAGCAGAAAACCAAAACTAAGTCTTCTTCTTGACACATGACCTCACTCTAAACCTAATTTAGAAAGAATAAAACACCCACACAAGGTGTGTATGTGCAGGAGAATATTGCATTTATAATGATGAATATTACAACATATAATATAAATATATTCATTTACAGGCTGGTTTGGGAACTCTCTCCCAACACTAAAATAAAACACTACACCAGAGTGTATGTTAAAGAGAGATGAGATTCATTTTTTCTTTAAAATCAAATTTTATTTTTTGTTAAAAAACAAACATTACAAAAAAGAAAACATCTGGATAGAGGGGGGAAACATTAATTTTTGGACTCTCTGAATTCTGAAATCATAAAACAAAACAGAGAGGAGAAAAATAATAACCATAAGCCTGGCACAAGGGAATGACTCATGAGGAGGGACACCTGTAATGTTCACCACATGATGAAGTCCTCTGCACTACACTATCCAGCATCACCATAAAAAACACATACCATCAGCACTCATCAATGCAGACAAGCTTCCACATGAGTATGGAGACAAAAGCAGCACGCAGACAGACAGACAGACAGACAGACAGACACACACACACACACACATACACAGAGTTTGGGTCAGTACCAGCTCCTACCTGGACAAACTCACCGGCTATTCTGATTGCCAGGCCATATGTGTGTCTGTTCTGAGGGAGGTCAGTGAATGACCAACAATAACTCAAACATCAACCACAGCGGGTGGAGGGGTTGTTGCGTATGGGGTGCCTTTGTCATGTCTTCCTCTTCCTCTACATTTATTGACATTAAACACATAAAAAGTGCACATGCTTCACTGCAGATAAAAACGCATGTCAACTGTTTTGAAGTGGGATACACCCCATTCTAGGGAGCATGGGGACTGCACTCTAAACTCAGTTACACAATGAGAATACAGTGAGGGGCAAAGTTATGAAATATTCGGATGGGATTCCAGAATTCAGACATTCAGGGTTCCAGAATGTAGAATGTAAACCACATCTTTCGTTCACTCTACTCATGGTTGATTTCAGAATGGTATTCATGAACACAGACAAGCACAAAGTCCAGGGCAGTCAGCACAGAATAAGCTGCACTGACCCGGAGCCCTGTCTGTACTAGTCAAAGCTGTCTCCCACACACTGAGCCAAACCGATACCACATCCTCCATTTCCAGACATTTTTGTCTTTTAATAAATGGGAGGGGTGTATAAGGGAGTTTTAAAAGGTTATGGCAGGATCACTTAAGTTAGCGTTACATGATAAGCAAAGAGCATAGAGGAAAACTGCTACTGTTGAACAAGGATGTTGTCTGAGCAATACATTCAGAGGGGCTGGTAAGTTTCTTATTTCTAATACCTCACACATCCCAACACTTCCCCCCCAAAATACATACACACACTCATTTGTTCTCACACACATTCAAAAAAGACCTGTTTAGATGCTACTTACAGACCAAAATGAAAACATCCAAACCGTTGAGTCAGGCCAAGTTGGAAACTGAAAACCTAAAGCAGTGTTTCTCAATCCTGCTCCCGCCAGTGTGACAACTGAGCTCCATTAATTCCACTCAATTAAGCGATTGATCTGGATTTGAAAAAACTTGACAAAGTATCTGCAATAAGTTATCTATGAGTGGAACTGTCTTATTGGAGGTGTGTGTGTGCTGCTAATAGATGGAAGTATATTTTCCCGCAAACTTATGTTTGTCAATATCTGCCTATTCAATTAAAGGCAGCTTTCTCAATTAATGAGGCTCACTTACAGGCATAATTAATGTTGTTTGACAGCCTATATGAATCAAACAACAAATCTCAGTCAGCTAGACTGAATAAAATCTGTATCAATACAATTTGCCTGTAATTAAAATGCCACAAATCAAAAAAAGCTGAGAAAGACCTTTTTTACATTTTTATACACAAAAAGCACACCTTCAGTTACATATTACTTCTTCCAAGAGACTTAAAGTAGATTACTGTCAATGAGATGGCAAATCTAGATCAGCATTCAACTCACAACAGCTCAGTCAGACCAGATTAATTGAGTCCACTTGGTATTAAATCCTGAACACACAGTGAGTCATCGGGACTAGAACTGAGAAAGACCATCCTAAAGCTCTAAAGGGGAAACAAAAACCAGAACAAAACAGGTAAAATAGAAGCTTTTCCGTACGGGGACAGTTAGTCTTCCCCAGACAGAGCTTCCTCCTCCGAGACATCCTCCTCCTCCTCCTCCTCTTCTGTCTTCTTTGTGGGAGGGGAAGCTTTTTTTTTGCGCGCGTTCCTCCTCCTCCTCTTCCTCCTCACGGGTGCTCTCAGGGTCATCCTCCTCTTCCTTGGCGGAGGACTTCTCAGTGGGGCCTGCTGGTGGTCGCCCTTTGCCTTTGCCCTTCATAGAACTGGGGTTCACTAGAGAAAAGGGGGTGACATGTACTGGTTAAATAATAATCCCCAGAGTGCTCTTCATGTCCACATACAAGCCACATATAAAACCTCTAAACATTCACTGAAGTTCAGTAGTAACATAAAATAGGTAAAGGTGTTTCCATGATAAGAGTTTTTGCTCATGAAAAGTGATGTGCAGTTGAAGTGCAGAGGATTGCTTTTACATTACTGCTGTGTCCCACTCCTGAATGAGTACAACAGCAGGAATCTCTCTGGATGGTGTGGGGATGAGATGCAGTCGGGGTATTATGTGTATTTAAACACATATATGTTTGTGCGTTTATTGCTCATTGAAAAGAAGGACCTTATCACACCACACAAGCCTTCAGAGTTTGAATTCTGATTAAGTAGATCCCTCCCTTTGGGCTATAGTTCTAAACAGGTACAGTGCAATTTCACAAAGGATAGCTACCTGTGGCCTTTAGCCTGGGTTTGGGGGCCCTCTTCTCTGGCCTGCTTCTTCTTACCACCTTCTTGCTCCTCCTCCTGGATCGACCATAGTCACTGTCATCATCGTCATCCACCATAAAGTCCTCATCGCTGCCTGAGTCCTCTGGGATAGGAGCAGACACGTGTCAATCTCTCTACTGTCATTAACAATTGGGCAACAGCACTGTCACCATCTAGCCAATCAGGGCTTATGTACTGCCATTCCCCTCATGCCGGCAAACATTACTGTCCCATACAAGAATGTCAAGCTCGTCCATATCATTGAATAAATCAAAACAGTCCATTTCTCATAATGTGAACTGTGGTGACTTTATATTAAAAGGGAAATCATGCAAAATAATAATTTAACTTAATGTGTCAACTTGGTTATCTAATGTCACTCTCTACACTGTTCTGATGTGATGTGTGAATAAATCTGATGGAAATATATAAGCCCATTTCTGTCAGAGAAAAATGTCTCATGCGCATCGAAAGCTTGTTTAAAAAGAAATACAGAATGAACAGAAAACAAGGTCAGTGAAAGAAGGCAGACAGAAATCATCTGAAATGAGGTCTCTCACCGTCCATATAGGCCTGTTGGTCATCATCATCCTCCTCATCCTCACTGCCCCGGTCACCCAGCAGCATCTCTCTCTGTTTGGACACCGCTTTGGTGGCTGCCCGCCGCACCTGTCGCACTTTCTTACCCACCACACTGTCCTCGTCACTGTCGTCTGCAGGGATGAATGCATATACACACATACACACAAGCAATGAAATCAAGTGGGTGGTGTATGTGGCAGTAACAGTCCGCAGCCAGCAGGGGTCAGTACTGCTAACAGAGATGAGGGAGACCTCTTACTGTCCAGCCCTCTTCATTAATCTGGACAGTACTGCTTGATCTCCACTTACTCTGAATTGACCACTGTCTGAATTCCACTCTACTCTGTGAGCTCTGTAATGCCTGAAATTATGGCATATATAAGGTCATTTAGGCTGTACACTTCATGTGTCCCAGTAAAAAGTCTACTTGGACAAGGGCCTCTGTTAAAACTTTAAGTTGAGTTCTAAATGCTCAGATATGCTCAGCTGCGCTGATTTCCCTGGTCTAAAGATCACCAAGCAAACTATACCTGATAGTCGTTTCCTTTTCCGGTTACTCATTTTCTCCATCTTGGCTTTCTTTCCTTTTTTGGCCTTTTTGGAGTCGTAGTCACTGTCGCCTCCATCATCGTCATCCTCTTCCCCAAAGTCATTGTCTTCTTCGCTGCCAAAGTCATCTGAAATGCAGCAGGGGGGAGGGTGGCAATAGTGAGGTTATGTAGGTCTTCTTCAGCAAGGTAACCAATGTCCACCACGTCCCTGCAGAAGGCTTATGTTGTGTCTCTCTGACCATACTGCATTACATTACATTACATTCATTTAGCAGACACTCCCATCCAGAGCGACTTCCAGCACGAAAGAACAGAAGCAAAACAACAAAATGAGGGAAAGGATGATCAAAATAAAAAGTATGAAATATACTGATATGCGTACATATCTGCTGTGTTGACAGAAATAGATAATTGAGTGTAAAGATATACAAATATTTTATTTTTGCTGGAGTGCTCCACTAATAATAGAGAGCTTAAAAGGACCTGGGCTTCAGTGCAGAGGGAACTGTAACGGAGTCCCTGACATTTATTAAATATTCACATTGAATTCAGTTCTGGGGAGACAGCTGGCTCACCCTCTGATTCATCATTTTTGGATCCAGGGGCTTTGTCTTCAGAATCTTCACTGCGAACGGGAAACACATGATGTTTGGGTGAGAATAGGAGAGAAGTGGCTTTTGCCCACATGTACCATATATTCAACAAATAATGCATACCATTCATATCTAAATATAAGATCTAGATACAAACAAAGGAAAACAGGAATTGGCATAAGCCAATGTTATCATAAAAAAAACACTTTAAGCACTTTTCATAATGACTATTTTTCATGATCTTAATATTTTGTGAGACAATACAATTCTTCAAAAAGTAAATTACATAGCTTACATTCAAGAGAGTATTCCTTTATATATCGGGATTTTACAAAACTGATACAGGTCAAGTACCTGCTCCCAAGGTACAATAGCGGTGTTGTATCTGGGAGCCAAACCTAAAATCCAGGCAACCTAAATCACTATGCGCCATACCCCTGTCACCCCCACGACCGCTGCCACTCCTGCAGGCATTGCCACTCCCGCTCACCTGTCTTCCTGGGAGTTCTTCCCAGACCTCTTCCTGTGCTTCACGTCTCCAGGGGAACGCAGTTTCTTGGGTCTGTCCGCGTCTCTGCCATACTCATCTGCACAGTGGAAACCAAGGACAGCGTCCTCGCTCAGATCACATGTATGTTTTCCCACAATTCAGCGATGGTACATCCACAGAACCTTCTACTAGGGACTACTAGAAATCCAACCAAGGCATTCTGAATTGTTTACTTGAATACTGAAAACTTTTATGAGTGAGATGTAGACCATCACATTACAAACATATACACACACACACACACACACACACACATACATACATATTACAACAAAGGCACTCACCCGCATCGTCCGATTCCTCGAACTGTGCATAATCAACCACCTTCCTGTTTCTGTAGAAACAGAACATGCATACAACTGACCATCATCAAGGAGAAGGCTGACTCTCTTATAAAGACATTTTCATTTTACACATCAGGCACTCATACAGCTGGGCATTTAGAGGTCGTTCAAGTCTAACGCCCTGCAAAAGGGTGTAGTTACATTATCCCAACTAGGATTCAAACCTGCAACCTTCTGGGTACAAGGCAGCTTCCCTATCCATTCCTACACCATATCAATGCTGAAATAACGTACCAAATGTAGAAGGCTATAAACCACATGACCTTTATTATCAGTGTTATACTACAAAGTCTTGGCTTAGTGATGCCTGGGTAATTACTGCAATTGCTTTCCCATCTCAGTCCTGAAAAAATTCAATGCCATTTGTGTGATTAGCATTTCTCTGTTAGTGTATTGTATTCCTCTGAATGCATGGCTGTCTGCATTGGTCAGTCACACTCTTGGGGCAGGCATTGTGGTTGTGGTTGCAACACCAGTTAATCAGCTGGACCAAGAACAAATCATGAGGAAAAAAATGCAAGAAAATTTGAAAAACTGGAAAACCCTCAGATGTATATTGCTTTTCCTATTTGTGTTATTGTATCTGATTTAAATATTAAAAGACTTGCATTTTATTCGTGTAATTTTTTCGTAATTATGGCATAATCTATACAACACAGATGCAGGACAAACATTCGCAGTACAGCTAAAGGAACATAGTTGCACATCTCTTAATTAGGTTTGGCTTTAGTGGTTGGATTTTAGCATCGCTGTTGGCTTACAGCTTGCACATGCGTGTCAAACACGTATGTGAACAACTGTGGTTGATTGTATGTATATATCTATTATCAATTGTTTTAAAACAATTTAGCTGCATGTAGAAGGCAGGTAAACATGAAAGAAAAAAACATTAGGTTTATATAGCTGCAAAGGAAGGCAAAACCACCAAACATGTAATGTACAAGTCTATATATTACAGTATTTGTTGTAATGTACAAGGGACCGTTCCATTACATACACATAGGAGGAAAGATGAGAAAAATGCACAGATGTGTCAAGCAGAGTGATAACAGGGCAAAATGTGTTTTTGGACGTTCAGTCCTTTATTTTTGAGAAAATACAACCTTCAATTTTGCCAGTGGCAGAAAAAAACTTCTTAATATTTCTATAACCCCAAACTCAAGAGGCCAATGGCATAGTATTTCCCCATGTGTCCCTGAGTAATATGGCTTTTCCATTCTCTCTCTAAAAAAGGGACCATGCACTGTGTTCAGCACATTATGACAATTGCCATTGTAAAAATGTGCTATAACAAAACAGCTGGATTGAGAGACATCCACAAAGAGAGGCTTCAGTTTCATTGCCTTAAATGAGATCATACAGAGTTCCCAGTTCAAAGTTCCCAGTATCGTGAGACAAACATGGAATTTAAAGTGTTGAGCTGCTGACTGGCAAACACACACCTATTTAGCAGCCCAGGATTTAAGAACCCTTCCCTTAAATCTCTGTACCAGAATACAGTAAACCCACATGCTTTCCCACACATTCTGAGCCAATAAGCATGTGTGGATGGTGGCGTCCCCAGAGATACATCTGTCATTCTGAAGTGTAAGATTGATGAATTACAAATACATAATAAACATATTAAAACAGAGTTACAGGATTACAGTATGGACTACATTTGGATTACTGTTGATAGTGGGCAAAGCTTTGATTATGGTGGAGCAGAAGAGATTTTTTCACCAAACTTGGTCAGCACAGAATCAGAAACCCAACAACCTGAGCATGTGTGCAGGTCTATCAACACCTGAGAAGGTCTTAAGGAAAAATACCCTTGTTTTATGAAAACTACAATGTACAATTTACTCTCAGCCTCCAAATAAATAAAATACCTTTGCCTTATTGGAGTTTTTTATATCTTGATGCAAACACACTTAATCATTGTGGTGATGATTTTGTAATATTGCATCTCAATTTTCATTATTCCAAATTTTGTAATGTGTTTTGCTTCATCATCTTAATAACCTAGGACAAATTACCCATGATATGCCTGAATATCTACTGAAACAATACAGGTTAAATACCTATTCAACGGTACAACAGCAGGGCTGTACCACCTACAAACTAAACCTGACAGGCGCAGTTCCCTAAAGATGTCAGAGTGTAGTTCGTAGTTGCTCAGTTAGCAAAGTTTCATATTCCCCTACAGTTCCTGAGTCTGTCTCAGTGTCATTACCACAATGGTGAGCAGACAGATTGTCTTTTTAAAAGTGATCAGGTATTTAGGTGATGTGCCAGGTTAGGAGCTTTCTATGCAGGTCCCTGCGCCTGGTTTCCCTCCAGAATGCACCATGCGATATAAAAAGTTTAATTTATGAGTATGACGAAAAGTTCAGAGGTTGATTTATGACCGACTGTGCGGCTGTAACCGGCTCTCTTTCGATGTAAT
This sequence comes from Megalops cyprinoides, assembly GCF_013368585.1. Lineage (NCBI taxonomy): Eukaryota > Metazoa > Chordata > Actinopteri > Elopiformes > Megalopidae > Megalops > Megalops cyprinoides. Next base: position 23,724,293 of record NC_050589.1, read on the forward strand.
AAACTGTTATACTGTCGCAACGTGGTCATGTATCCGGTGTGACCTGTCCAAAGTTAACGAATACGGTCACAATCAAACAAATGTATCATTCACCACGTGACAGGAAGTTTGTCTAAGCCTCGATCCACTTTCAAGGACATGTGCAACTTATTAAAATATAGCTCGCTTGCTAGCTACAAGTGTTGGGTAAATTTAAATGAGCGTTGGCGTAAGGTTTTTGCATTTAAAAGCTGATTTAATTTAAATTTATGTCAAATATTTTAACGCCTCACTTTGTTCATGTGTGTATTTCGACACACATGTTGTTAACATTAGCTACCTGTCATTACCACGGCCATGGTTTATTTGTTATAAACTGATTTGCTTACGAAAAATTTAAGGAATGTATGATGAGCAGCTTCTCGCAGGCAGGTAGCTAGCTAGGCAGCTAGCTAGGTAGGCAGCAATGGTTCACGTCAGATAACTAATGGCCACAATAACCATAGCTGTAACTGTTAGCTTGCTTGTTAGCTCCCTTCCGACCACTCCTACGTCCAGTCAGCTAACTGCATAAAATGGGTGTACATATTACCCCACTATCAAATGTCTCTACGATTAAAAAAGTTCATTTTAACGGCAAGGTATTTCGTAGCGCACGCAGACGGCATGTAGCTAGATGGCTATGTGCTGGATCTCGCACAAAAACCTTCAAAACCGAATGAGCAGGCTAGCGTGTCTAGCAGATTTAGCTAGCATTACTCAAATCTAACCCAATTTAATTTTAGTGGAAGAGAAGGTAACGCATATCAACAGTATGTAGCCAGCTAGCTATCTTACAACATGCAATGCAACTAGCTATGCAACTAGCAACGAAAAACCAAATAGCTAAATAAAACGTACCTCGTTGGTCTTGACATTTTGCCGAAATACTGTGAAGGTTTTAATTACATAAGAAGAAAACTCCAAGGAAAATAGCTACCAAGCTAAAACCTTTCGGTTGTGTAACAACTGACTGGTAGCTAGCTAGCTAGCTAATGAGCTAGCTACCGCAACGCAGCTAATTACAGTCGGCAAAAATTAAAACCAGTTCCACCTTTAAAGAAAAAATATATATAATTGGGGAAAACAAGAAATGTGTTTAAAATATTTTATTTGATTTAACCCTCTGGAACACAAAAAGGTGAATAAAACAAACTGAATCTGCAGGCCCTGGACAACCTACATTGTCTGCTGCTACAGAGAAGCATTTCCCTTTAAGGACAGCCCCACAACAGCAGACTGGGGGATCACGAATTTGTCAACTGGGTAATTAAAATAATTACTCTGCTCTCTATTGGACAGACTTGAAGCCTGTCACAATCACTGTCCCGCCTCTCTCACCCTCCCCCCTAATCGGATAGGTTGAGGTAGCACTGATTGGGAAACAAAAAGAGGCCCTTGCGAGCCGCCACTACGGAGCAGTCTGTACTAGTGAGTTAACGTTTAAGGTTAAAAAGCCCAGCTTGGATGGGATACCTTAAATATGCGTTATGTCCATGAGCAATCATTCACACAACTCGTTTAGTATGACAAAGGTTGCTCAGAGTTTCCTTTTTGTTGGTTTGTTTGGAACACTGACAAAAGTGGAACTTACAGCGATTTTTTGCGGTTTATTTTATTGCGAGAAGGATAACAGCAGTAATTAGCCTACCTTAAAATTGTCAAATGTTTTAGTTATATTTACCAAGAGATTAAATGATAGAAGCTTACTAAATAACACTGTCAAAGGTGTTAACTTGATGCTTGGGCATATATGTACTTATTTAATAATTATTATTATTAGTTGCTAATTTAGTTTTAAATTGGAGACTTGCAAATTGGGTAATTCACGTAAAGTTGTGAAGTTATAACTTTCCAAAAGATATTACAAATCAGGTCTGATGTACAGTATTTCAAATGTGTGTATATGGAGTAAAATATAGCCTACACATACACTCTTTTGACCATACCTGTGTATGTCACATTATATGATTTTGATTGAAAGTGATATTACAAAGCATTTTCCAGGAGCCATACAACCTCAATTTGATTTAAGAATCAGCAATGCAACTTAGCCATTAACTAATCCATTAATATATTTACTCATATAGTACTCAAACATGTAGTTCCCGGAATGAGTTTTTCATGCCACATATTAACTCAATACTCTGTGCTTTTAAAAGGTCAAGGGAAATAGGAAGTGACTGGTCTTTCCTGTCAGGTTCAATATATATTCAGGTTCCTTTGAGAAGAGCTTGCCCGGACACTGCACTTTGAAACTGATTTTATGTGCGCTTGACAGTAGCACAGAGACCTGCATTTAGCTCCCATGAAAGTGTCATTCCTAATAACGGACCAGACACACTCCCTAAACATTAAAGCAAAATTGTGCAGACTCCCTGTCAATATGACAAAAATGTTTAGGGTCAAGCCGTAGACTGCTTTCTCAACTCTGTTTGGCTGTAGCTGGTTGGAAGCAGTCCTCACTGAGCTGTATCTGGGGCAAGACATCATGTAACCCATTTTCCATGTGCATTTACTCAAGCTGTCAAAGAATATCTGTACAATGTGAAAAATATGAAGACTATCCCAGTTTAGCATCAGTAGGTACTCCTAAAATCTTATCATTGCAGGCATTGTGGTGAACAAAAAAATGACAAACACAAATAATGAAATTCCTTTTCTGGTGCTTATAATATACTCTTTCATATTACTTGTGCTGGTACCCAGAAGCCATGTGCCTCACACTAATTAGTCATCATTATATTTTTAGAACTAAGGTGTGCTTAGCTTCTGCTGCATGTGAAGCAGGTTTGAATACCCCAGTATTTCCTGCTTCCACTCAGTTCGAAGTGTTTAATTTAATATACCAATTGCTGAATGAGGTAATATGACCCTCATAATGCTATTTTTAATAATTGTACATTTGAATTTGAGGTAAGTCCAAGCAGTTTTTACATTTTTAAGATCTTGGCAAAAAGGTTGTGTCGCATTATTATAAACCTTAATTTAACTCCCCTGTCCCCACAAAATATTAGGCTCTTGCATGTTTACTTTCATGTCCAAAACCCATGGGTATTATGTGACATGTAAAATGTGATGTGGATACGTTATCTCATTAATTACAGTTCGATAAAGAAAGACAAGTTAATTTATTATCTGACACATCTGTTGATGAGATTATGATTCTGCTTTGGTAAACTCTTGTCTTCCTTGCATGTTGTATTTTTGTTTAGAACAAAACAAGCTTCGGAGGATTATGTTGCTAAAATTTGCTTTATTGGAATTGCTGAATAATGAGTATTATGTATACATTATCCTCTGTTTTCTGGTACAGATTAGCAAGATTCCTGCAACTTCATCCTCAGACAGACTGAGTTCAGACATTGTAGAAACCAAATTTTCTCAAAGCAAGCCAGAAACAACACTCTAAATATCTTGTATAAACAATATTCATCGCAGCAATGTTGGGGTGTTGGAGTAAAATAACATTTGTTTAATGAAGGCCCAGATATAAATTTAATTTTGTATTTTAGAAAAACTGTAGTTTTACATGCAAAGAGTTAACTGTGGTTAAATGGTGACACTTAGCTGTTAAGCAGCACTGATATGCAAAACACCGGATATTTAAAACACTGTTTTCTTTGCATTCTTCTGTGTTATGTCAGATGGCTCTCCAGGTGCTTAACTACAGGTCCCCAAAACAAAAAGCCACTTTTTTAAAATTTTAGTTTTCCCCCAAAAAATCTCAAAATAAAGATTTGTTTTCTTTACATTTTATTTTCAAAAGCAAAAGATTTGTGAAAGAGCTGCATTTATACACCAAAAAAAGTAGATGACTTTGACTAAAAGAAGAGCCATTTAGACCGTGAAACAGTGAAGGCCGCGCAGCTTCACATCACAGAAAATGTCTCACTGGTGTTGTCCAGGTTTATAAATGCAGAATGGATCTCTAGTCAGGGTGTGGTAGCTAGCTCTATGCCCAGTTACAGCAGGAGCAGCTGGTATCAAAGACCAGACCAGCAGCACAGTTCTGGAAGTAGGTCTTGCCTCCGAGACACTGATAGAACTGGTTCTTGTTGGAGGGGTCAGGGTACAGTCCGTTGGCCTTGCCAACACAGAAGGTGCTGTCCATGCCACTAGTGCCGCTGGAGCTGCTTCCACTGGCACCTCCGCTGGAGCTGCCTCCACTAGAGCTGCCTCCACTGGAGCTCTCCCCAGAGCTGCCTCCATCAGTGGTCACTCCTTTGATGGGGGGCAGGGGAGTAGCAGGGGGTTTGCAGCCTAATGACAGGGAAACAGAAAAGTGACCATTTCTGCAGTGAAAGTATCTGAGCACGTGTTTGTGTGAGTGCATCTGGGTGTGTCTGTCTGCATGCATGGATGTGTGTGTGTGTCAGGCGACCATCCTGAATGTACTGAACTGATTGTACTGATAAATTCATTGATGTCACAACAGATGGTCAGAAATGTTCAAACCTTCAGTCTGAAGTGAAGTTGTGTAATTCAGAGAAATCAGTACCTACTGTAGCTACAGTAGTTACTATAGTTACATTAGATGTAATGCTCATCTTTTGTTTTATTTTGTCATACTACATTACATTAAAAACACATGAGTCATGCAACAGAGGTTCAATGCATTTTGGGTAGATTTTCTGGTCCTTACTTGCTTGGTCCAGGCCAAAAGCTTTGTGGAGAACGCTGATTAGTGGGTATTTGCCCTGGTTGCAGAAGGTTCCCAGGTAGTCGTCCATGTCGATGGTCCATACCATGGCCCCTCCATAGTTATTCTTCATCAGCCACTGAGCCTATAGAGGAACAGCAAAAGTGTGTGATTGAAGAAACCAAATCTCACAGTACAAGAAACAGACTCTTTTTTCCAGCCCCACTCACAGCCATACAGTTGCCAGAGGTTCATCTGAGCAACCCCATCTCACTTTTTTAAACTGCTGACAAGCGATGGCACCACATCCCATCCAGTCATCTTTTTGAGGTTGAACTCACACACTGGGCTGTCCATGCCATTATGAGATCGGGGCAGTAGACCTGGAGTTCTTGGATACCACTAAGCTGGACCAAGTCTTATGTGAAAACAATGCCCACTTTGGTTGGATGAGAAGATTTACCTTGATCTCAAAGCTCTTGACATTGTCGTAGCCCACCCACTGATTTCCTTTGTAGGCATAGGGCACATCCTGAGGGCTGTTCCAAACTTCAGTAGCTCCTTGCAGGAAGCCACAGATCTGGGGCACAGAAAACACACCACCTTAAAGAACTTGTAAAGAAAACAGAACCTTAACAAACTCATAAAGGAAACAGGACTAGGACATAGAAGTCATCATAGGTGGTTTGCATTCAAGCATCTGAAGTGACTATTATCACTTGGTACCTCAAAGTATGCCAGCTCTCCGGCTTCCTGCGTGTACTTTCCGGGAGTTCCAGCACCAGAGATGGGTGCACCGACGCCGTGGTTAGCGGGGTTCGTCAGCGTGAAGGTGTTGCCGTAGGTGGGGAAGCCCACCAGCAGCTTCTCCGCGGGAGCGCCGTTGCTCTGCCAGTAGTGCATGGCGTAGTCCTGTGACACAACAAAAATGTTATGACATCACCAGCCAGGTGTGCTGAAAGGGTTAACTGGACTGCTCTGATTGCACAATGCCACACATGTATACACATACATACACATACGGACTCACTGACGCACATACACACTACTCACCACATTGAAGTAGATGTAGCCACCCTGGTCTGCGGGTCCCCTGTACAGGGGGCTGCACTCTCCAGTGAAGGGATCCCAGGAGCCATGCATGTCATAGGTCATTACATTGATCATATCCAGAGCCCTTAGATAGATAGAGAGACCATGCCACAGTCAATGTTAGTAACACGCAGAGGATTGATCAGTTTGGACCCGTGAGAGAGAGGGGGAGGAAGACATGAGGATGATCAAAGCTCTCAGATGAAATAGGATTTCTGAACCTCACATATCACAGCAGTACTGCCACTCATTAACTGATGCTCTTGACAGAACTACTACTGCATCAATAACAGTGTTTTATCACTAGAGGCACTAGAGGATGAAATTAATATAAACAGTTTCTGTACAGTTCCTGTTATTTTCCAAGTGGTGTAGATGGACAACACATGATCACCACTTATTCAAAAACAAAATTAAAAACAAAATCAATGGGCTTCTATGACATTAAAGATTATACATTATTTTACATTTTTTGTATGTATTTTAGTGACATCCATACAGACAAACTGACAAATGCCTCTTATGTGGAAATATGGTCATTTCCTCTGAGATGAGGAAGATTCCTCTGCCTATGATAACATCTGTCAAAATAACCACATACAGCAGACCCCTGGCAACAGTACTTTCTGTTTTGGTGATGTTCACCATCAAGTGTAAAGAAAGAAAATTATCATGATGGTGATTCAACATTTCAGCTTTCAAGCGAGCAAAAGAGGTTTACAAATCTGAAAATTTGGGAGAGCATGCTCTTGATTAAGAGCATGTCTCATCACAGGAAAAAAGTTGAATCAAGATCCTTTTTTGCCCTACTATTATTCATTTCTGTCATACAATACAGACTTTATTGGTATGTTGGGTGACCCTAAGTCTGACATCTTCCATGCAGCTGAATACCTCAAAATTCAGCCATGATTAATGTCCTTATAGGTTTGCTCTCAGAGTTTATACAGGCATGATAATAACTGGACACAGTTTTGCCCTCTCCTGAAGAATTTTACAGAACATGATGACCTTATGATATTCTGGTAAACAGCATGGTACAAAGTGATCTGAAGGTGTGGCTGGCATTATCAATAATTCTCTGACTCTTACTTTGCTGCAGACAGTGGTTTGGTTATAGTGCATGCCAGTCAGTGGTTGATGGCAAATGGTAGCCCCACCCATCACAGGAGCACTTACTGTCCAAGCTGAGGGATCTGATAGGCTGTTTCGATGGTGCCACGCCCAGAGGAGACAGCAGCAGACAGCAGGAGGCGGGCCCTGTTACTCTGCTTGGCCTCTGCCTCGAAGGCAGCCCTCATTTCCTGTGAAGATAACCACATCGATAACGGTACAATTTCTGCACAAAAGTGCCCGGCGAACTTTAAACATTACCACACATATCTGAAAACAGGATGTTTGATATGACATCATTTAAAGGCCTACATAACAAGGCCAATACAAGGCTATTAATTTCAGTGGCATTTTGAATCATCATTACATCAGTGATGCCACTCTGCTATTCTGGTTTTTGTTATTTTTGTTGTTTTTTATACTAAGAGAGAATAATTAAAAGTCTTGAACAAACTGAAACAAGAAATTTCATGAGAAACATTTGTACTGTTTCCCCAGCTCTTTGTGAAATTAGATAAAATGTTTCCATTTTGCTGCAATGCCTCTGTGTACCTCCAGGCTGCTCATAACTGCTTCCTGCCCCCTATTATAATTGTGATGGAGTATAACTAGGAAAGAGAACCTTCGCCCCAAAACTGTAATTGTTTGTGAGTTGTTAAAACGTAATGGGGTTATTGCTCTGTCAGGTAGCTTAGCTGCACTTTAGAACTGTACTACTTAAACCGGATGTATCACGAGTTTAACGCGCAGCTGCGTGTTAAACTAAAGGTGACTGCTGTGTAACAACATGCATGGGTTCAGCTGATTCGCAGTTAAACTGTCTGGAAAACGGAAGCTGGAGATCTACCCAGGACCAGAGCATGTCTACACAGACATTCTCTGCCAGAACATAGTTAACAAGAATGCCACTTTGTCATTGAAGTGTCTGAAAGGGAACTAAAGTTACGACTTTATTGTAACCCTCGATTTATAAGCATTTTGGTCTGGATCGTGCTAAATTGTTTGTTGTATATACATAAAATTTCTTTTTGTTGGAAATTGACAGTGCCGCACGGTGAAAAAATCCTGGTGGTGAATAAAGAATGCACTATTTTGATTAAGCGTGTTTTGTCCATCTTTGTGATTAGAAAAAAAACAGCCTACAGTTTTTTGAAGAAGATGTAGAGTTATCTCTGCAAACCTTAATTATAGGAGATATGCCTATATAGCTTTTATTTCACACAGTCAAAGTAAGTGACAACATAGGCCTACATGGGGGCAGAAATTAACAAAATACTACTATAGTTTGTGTGTATGATGTGATGTAGGTCTCATTCTGCAAATGAGATGGTTTAGCCTCTCCTTAAACCACCTCAGTGTCAGGTTTAAGCAAATACATACAAAAAGTGACCTCTTAGTGGCAGATATGAAATTTCTTGAGGACACAGCAACTGAGATCAAGCTAAACCTCAGCAGTAAATTAAACCACAGGTACCGATGACACAGCAATGGGGCTTAAGAAGCCACGTGACTTCTTCCGCAACATGCGCGTTTAATACCCTGTTAAACTCTAAACCGCAGCCAAGCTAACGACAGGGCAATTCCCCTAAATTTGTAAGGGCCCACTTTGTCTTCTTTTATTTATTTATTTATTTATTAACGTTTCTTTTACCAGGAAGTCCTATTGAGATCAAAAATCTCTTTTACAAGAGAGACCTGGCCCTGCCCCATTCAAATCTACTAACAGGCAGATCTTGTTTTACTAATGTCATTCTGAACAGGTCAATTGTTTAATGTGTTATTATCATTGTCTGTGTGTGATCCAATTATAGGTTAATGAATCTCACCTGCTCTAATCAGTAGACCTTTAATGCAGGTGTGTGGGTGTTGAGCTTACTTTTTCTGCAGTTGACTATGTGTTCAGGCTGGTTCCATTGTGGATTTTTAAAAATAAGTTATGGCTTTTAGTAAATTTGCTCCTGTTTTGTCATTTTTTGTGAGAAGTGTTGCCTGACTTCCTTACAATAGTGAATATTTGTCTTCAAAGAAACTGTATTGAAGGACTGGCAACAAGTATGCATTTTTAACTCTCCATATAGCCTTGTGGTCCTCTTAGATAATGGCCAGATCATAGGACAAAAGCATGTTGCCATGGTGACCCCCTCAGTCACACACTCCCCATTACATGCTGCGAGAGCAGTACACTGACCTGCAAGAGGACAGAGTAGAGTTGCTTATCCTGTGGAGGGCTCCCCCTGTTGGCGGGGTATTCCCAGTCGATGTCCAGACCATCAAACTCATACTTCCTCAGGAAAACAATGACGGAGTCAATGAAAGTCTTACGATTGGTAGGGCTGGCCACCATAGCAGAGAATCTGGAATGAGAAAGAGTGTTGTCTCTTAATTATCTGTCAAATCTCACATGTTGGAAAACTGTAAAGGATGTGGTGTCATACAACAGCCAAATATAGAAACTCTAGAAAGATAACTGAGCATTGGTAATTTTTATCAAATTTTGTTGCATGATGACAGTCATTTCCTTTGACGGCACCAGTCCAGGAAATGCAAGGCAATGCTTCACAGTTTCATAACTTAGCCAAGAGTACATTTCAGCAGACACTGCTGTAAGGAATAGAACACACAGAGAGAGAAGAGACACTTGGCTTGTGAATAGTGGTAAGTAAATTCATCTTCTAAAGGCTTATAAAGACTTATGAAAACATACAGATTGAAATATCATCTATTTGCAGTGGTGATTTAAGATTAAGAATTATTTATATTTGCAGGACACATTAATCTGTCTGAGCTTCGTTTGTATATTTCCCATAATTAAGTCAAGTATAGATACATACTGAGATTTTGTTGTGTATTTATAGCTGTAGGAGGGTAACCTTGGTCCACAGTGATTGATGTGCTCCTGGTTTTCACATTTATTGAGATGGGCAGGGGATTATTCTGAGGCAGGGTTGGCCACCACATTACGGTAAACATTGTAAGATTGCATAACCCTCAGATTCCACTTCAACATCTTTTATCCAGCTCAACCAAAAGGTAATCTCACATTTCATGTTGAATGCGAATAGACTTCAGTAAGAAATAAAACATGCCATCAAAGTTCTGTCAGGGATTGACATCAGCAGGTTCATAGTATTGTGTGCTGTGGCTTACGTTATGTTCCATTACACTGGTGTTGTGGGGCTTGAATGTTCTGAGAATGCAATAGATTGTAATCTCTAAATTCATCACCACTGAGATTCCTACCCAGAGGAGCCAAAGTTCCACCCTCCAACAGACAGCAAAGTCTTCAGGTTTCCATTCCTGTCAATACACAGCGAGAGTGAAAATGGGTGAGCCAGGTGGATGGATGAATGGGAAAATAGATGAATGGGTAAATTTTATGTCTGGATGGAAGCAAATGGATGAATGAATCTTGATAATTGGGATCTGCACTGCAAAAAATAGCCCTTCAAAAATAAGAAATAAAAGAATTAATACAAGGTGTTTTTTGCTAGTAATAAGTGAAAAAATCTGCCAATGGAACTAGTGGAAATACACAGATATTCAAGATGCACCATCTAAAAACAAGTCCTTGTAGCTCAAGGAAATTTTGCTTGTTTGGTGACTGTGTCTTATATTAAGTGTAAAGAGATATTTTGACTTGAAAAGAGACAATTATGCTTGGTGGGATTTGGATTTTTTGCAGTGTGAGGAAAAATAGATTTACAATATGAATAGTGGTTTGTCCACTGTCAGTAGACACTGTCAAGAGTGAGAGTGCTCTCAGTGAGAGTGTGTTCGCTGTTGTCTGACGTGTGACAAGGTAGGACTCACTGGTTCTTCAGGGCATTGAACTGGCTATAGAGCTCCACGTCGTTCCACTCGTAGGTGGCCAGCTGGTTGTTCTTCATGGTGGCGAAGGCATAGAGCAGGTGGGTACAAAGACAGGGGTCGATGTCATTGGGCATGTAGATGGTGGGCGGCGGTCTATACTGTGCCCAGTTGGTGAAGTAGCATGACAAGATATAGGAGGAGCCTTGGGAGGAAGTGGGCAAGGAAACAAAAAACACAAAATATGAGATGAGCATTACCCTACATTACCCTGCCATCCACAATTATGTTTGAACATATCTGTTTCTACCAGCTATTCACAAACTACAGTTACGCCCTTCAATAGGCCTTCTTTTTATGAAAATACGAGGTTTAATGATGCAAGCAACATTTCCAGCCCAGCTGGGCTTATCACATTGCCCACAGTCTGAAGGGTATCTCGAATTGTATCAAACCAGTTCGTTAAACACTCTAAGGTTCTCTGTTTCCAATCATGGTTAGTGGTTCTATGCATTTATACCTCTTTAAGTGGAGAAAAATTCCTAGAAACAGTATGTAATTTATCTAATTCAAATTTATTATGCCATAACTAACAATCAAAGATGGGTCGTTCACAGACTTATAACTCATTTACCTTCCAAGACTCATTAATAGCCCTTGCACAACTTGCTTATTGATTACAGGAGCCAAAGTTCATGTTATGGCACATGGATTAGATGTCAGGAAGCAGGGGATTGGGCAAAATCTCAAAACTAATTCTGTTGGTGCATACACCCATATCACCTTACCAGGCTGATGGTGCAAAATATAATTCATGAAAAATAATGCACATTCAATACTGCCAGGATTGATCAATGAATTCATGCAAAAGATCATAAATTCACTGAAGCGCCCTTTGCTGATAGCTTTAGAAACCTGCTAAAGCTTTATAGTTGTTATTTAGGTAAAAGAGTTCAGAACACTTATAAACCGCTGATCTGATTGGCAAATTGTCGTATTGTATGTCACGGTCCAATTGTGCTGAATTTTCACAAGGTTACACTGAATTTAGGGACAGGAATATTAAATTTGGTATTACACCTGGGATCTAGGGTGAAATATTCAGTCTCGCTTTCTTGATCTGACCACCTTTACTTCAAAAAGTGTAAAAGGCTACAGTAATTCTTGTCTCCAATCATAACCTGATGGGCAGTGTATGGTATGGAACAAAATGGCTGCAGTGCATCACCAGTTGTTTGCTTTGGCACTGTGGCACGATGATAATCTGCCTGCCTTGTAAAATAAAATATGGCCACTACAGCAAAACAGTGTTTGCACTTTGCATATGATATGTCCCACCAGTAAATCCTATGGCAAAAAAACTGAATCTCCCTATCTAAAAATCTGAGTAATTGGGCTTACTTGAAAGGAACCACCATAGTTGCTTATTTAAGGAAAACATTCTGTCATTCCTGCCATAGTCCATAGGATTATAACCCAAGGTGTCATGTTTTTAACAATTCCCATGCATTTTATTTCACTTAGATTAGCAGCAATAACATACAACTCAATCCCCATGTTGACGCAGGGACACAGTAATGGACAGTCTAGTTTCCCTCATGTCTTTGCTCTGAGGATGAAGTGGTTTAAGAGATTTTCTCAGGGGTCAGAGGAGGAAAGTGGTTTTTTTCATTAGTAACTGATGTTTTCACACATATCAGAGAGGCTGCACATATGTGACACAGAGGTGTACTTACCAAGCTGCACATGGAGCAGCAGGGCCAGAGCTGTGAAGACAGAACACGCACACACATACACACACACACACACACACACACAAGCACAAGCACGCATGTACACACATATACATACGCACACACACATGCACAAATAAGCTGTGTGAATCACCCCAAATACAAGCAGCTTCAAATCAAATAATGAAATTTCTAATAATAACAAAATAATAATAATCTTCATCAACATATTAATACTATATGTTATATCATTCAACACAGTATACTAGACATAACAAAATATGACTGACTTAGGATATTCACCATTGGAGAACAATTCAAGATCATGTAGAAGTGGCTAAAAACATCATCACTCAATTTTTTAATTGTTGAATTGAAGTCACTATTTGGAAGGAAATGCTAAGCCCTAAACCTTGGCTTTAGATCTGGCTTTATGAGTCAGTTGTATAAATCCTGGAATTTTCAATGTAGTATTTTCAGTGCTGGAATGCACACCTCATTCCCATGACATAATCAAATTCTAATATTATGTAGTGTATGACAATTGCTCGTGACTGTGAATAGGTAAGTGTGATGTATGTGAAAAATGCTCTCATGAATTATTGTTTGGTGCCATGTAAACACTACAATTTACGATGAAGTCACCTTTATAGACAATTGGTAGGCTTTCTTTATGTTAACAATTTTGTCACTTAGCAGACAATCTTATCTGGAGCGATGTACAAGCTATAAATACCTTTAACGTTCCATTTACATGTTTGACACCCAGCAAATGCTCTTACCCAGAGCACCATACAAGATATAAGTACATTTCATATTACATTTACATTTTTATATTCACAGCATTCGGATAATTGTTTGCACTACTGTATATTTCTATGCCTTTTAGTGTAACTTTGTTTTTCAGATTGATGCTTACTAACTGTAATTCTGGCTCTTCTGTGTTTAGTTATGGTTGTTCTTGTTGTTCCTGTGAAATGTATTTAGGCATCATATTATATTAACTTTGTGAGTTGCTTTGGATAAGACTGTCAGCGAGATACATTAGTAATAATAATATGCATAATAATGCCTATATTTCCTATATTTATCACATTTAATAAATTGCAGGACAACTCACCCGATACCAGAAATACTTTGCCCATGGTTGCTTTGTACAAAGACTGACTAGAAGAAGGGGCCTTTTATACTTTCTGTCTTCATCACAAACTTCCTAGCTAAGTCATTTTTTCCCAAGAGAGTATTTACAATAGATTGAGGTCCATTACCACAGATTAACAAACTGCTGGCAAAGTTTAAAAAGTGTGATTTGCTATCTCTATGTCTTTCAAGAACACTTTCCACTAGGTAGCCTACCAGTGCGCTTAGATAGTGAGGGAGCCATAGCTGTATTGTACACAGCTAATTCCAGGAATAATGCCCAATACCAAAGACAGCAAAAATATATCTGGAAATGTCAATACTGACACTGTTTTTTCATGTTGCAGGGAAGGCCCCACAGTAAGTAAGAGGGGAACAATTAAAACTCAAGCAAGTGTGAAATTGATTTCACCAGTCAAAACAATAATATAGATTTCACCAAGGCTGCATGACTTCTGTTGTGTGAGCAGAACTAATATAAATAGGCAAACATATACTCCACACATTAATATGATGACTGAATATTAGAGGTAGACCAATTGCAGAAAAAACCCATTTCCCTCTCATGGATAACTTGTGTGTAACCAAAGTTTTTCATTTGTTATTGAAATCTTTCTCTTTGAAATGCATGAAACATATTTTCCATTGTGCCATTATCAAAAACAATAGCAAGGTTGTTCACTATTATGTAGAAACTAGGATTTAACTGTTTGAACAACTAAGTGGTGTTACATAACTGTTACTGTTATCGCAAGGTGTTACTTAAACAGCAAACTGGGAAGAAAGAAAGTGATGAGTTATGTTCAGCGTGTGCAGGGGATCTTGGTTCTTTCTTCTCCTGTCTCTTTTGCACAGAGCTGAACAGTACTTAATAATACAGAAGTAACTGCTTTTTAACTCTGAGCACTCCTATCAGAATACACTCCCCTTAAAATGTCCAGTTCTTACGCCATTATCTCAGAGGCTGTTCACTTATAAATTATATTATGCAACATGCTTGATACAAAATATTGCTGATGGTGATGGAACATTAATATGGACAAGAGGTTCCAATGTTCATGTTATTAGACCATAAAGCAGAAGCTACACAGATGGCTGTAAACCTGTAAATTTCCATACTGTGGCCAGAGTTTGTAGTTGCTGACATCCCACTGCCAAAAAAAGGAAGGTAACCAGGTCTGAGTGACACAGCTGTAAGACATTCTTCCAAGTTGCACACAAAAAGAAGAGAATGTACTGACTCTGGAGGAGTTCTGCCTGAATATTTGGAGAGACGCACTGGTTTGTACTTGTTCATTCTCTCCGTGATTGTGTTTAAGCTTATTTTGCGCACAAGTTCCACCATCATGGTCTGATCTGTCAAGGCTAGGGGTAACTAGACGTAGTCACAGGAGGCATTTTAGCTGTGGACAGAGACAAAGTCATTCAACAGGTGATGAAACAAGGCAAACTGCACTGACCCACGTGGTCATATTAGATGGTTTCAGTCTTTCTCTCTAGTGTAAATTGCAAAAATGAAGCTGAAATCACTGAGCATTGGCTAATGCTTCTGGCAAGATGTACTGTGTGGCGAGATGTACTCTGAAGAGAAATAGCAAGCTAAATTATTATTATTATTATCATTATTATTATTATTATTACTAATAATATGTAAAAAGAAACACTTTTGTACTTTCAAATGATGGTTACATTATGCAAATGTTATTAAATTGATGTATTATGTTAATGAAAAAGCTCAAAAAAAATTGTTCTGTGTCTTAATGTCTTTAATTTCTTGCTATGCCTTGTTGTAATAAGATAACATCACACAGGTGCAAAAACGTAGACAAGAACATTTGAAATATTGGGTCAACTTTGCCTAACCAATGTGAAGATAAGGCTCGACTTAAGATTTGTAATGTTAGCTAAGCGGAAAGAGTGGATTAGATTAGATGTGGATTTAGATTTAAATTAGATCGTATTAGATTTGATTGGGCCAGATGACTATACTTTCCTCATAAGAAGCTATTCTTTCCACAGCTAGCAAGATTGCAGAAAATGGGTCAATGCAACTTATGACATGCAATGGGTCAATGCAACATACCTGACTTAACTGTTCATTCAGCAAGACATTGGTAAACAATGTTCACATTCAGAAACAATGTCAAGTACTTTTTTTAGTCAGGGTGCCAAAATTATGTTAAATCTTTTGTATTTTGCTGGAAAATGTGTTGAGAGTTAATGTTGACCTTAAAGCTGAGACTGTTTTGTGTTAGATGGTGACATTTGAGTTAAGTGAGTGTTTGTATTTTTTACTTTTCAGTTGTTGATTGTAGATCCTTGTTGCATCTTAACTGGTTGTTGATTCATATTCTGTCATGTTTCAGGGCACTCAAGTTATTACTACCAAAAATGGGAGGTAACACTTCCACAAGTAAGTAACCTGTGGGGGTTTAATCAAATTAGAATTCTGTATGTATTCATTGCTGTTACACAGATGTACTGAATGGTTCAGCCCATACACCAATAAATAATTATGAATAGTTTAGCTGAGACATTCATAATAATAAACCTAAAATGAATTAATTTGTACAATTAAAATATAGTTGAGATATTTATGCAGCATTTACATTATTTATATTCATATTACACATACATCAAGTAGCAATCCATTATGAATAGTTCCTTAGATTGCTATGAGCATTTCATAGATGTGCACATCAATAATTCTGAGTTGAACATTTATTATTCAAACAGACTGGATTTGTTTGCAGGTACCCTAGTACTGCATCTTAGTGTTGCTATATTGTAACAAAACTCATGCTGTGCTCATAAGTACTGTAAAAAGTTTGGAGTTCTGTACAGAACTTTTTATCCAGAGAAAGAGGAGCCCAGTCAAATGCGGTACATTTAGGTTGTGTCTGGCACTGACCCAGGATTACTATTTTAGACAGAGTTTGCGGACTACTCCTGTGTAGTTTTACTTTCTCTTTGTTTACGTGACAGTGGTTTGCAGACAAAACTAATCTGTTGATTAAATATTGGGCAAATGTTCACTTAAAACCTGTGATGGAAAATGAATATGTTGCCTTTTGATTCAAATTGCTGATTCTGTTTTGTTCCTTTCCAATTTCTCTGTGTGTTCAATAATATAGCAACAACAACGACAACGACGACAACGACAACGACGACAACGACAACGACAACACCAACACCAACACCAACACCAACAATAACAACAACACCAACACCAACGACAGCTACCTCACTACCTCTCACAACAACAGCTGCGCCTTGGTACTCAATTTAATATAAAGAAATGAAGTAATCAATGAACAGTACACACAGTATGCTGTGTTCCATGTAAAGTGAGCTGACCCCAGATCTGTATTTTTAAACCCTTAGGTTTGATTATGAGACGCGTGTTATCATAGCGCTCTCCAGTATGGGATTATTTCTGCTTATTGTGGCTGTCCTGGCAGTATCTTACATTCTATGGAGGAAAAGGGCTCAAGGTGAGTAGGGAATCTGGGAAAGATCCACTACCTTTGACAGGTGATTATTTGGCAGAGGTGCAGGAGTGGTGTCAGTCTGTGTGAAGGCTGCATGTGCATATACTGTATGTTGCAATGTGCTTGCCACATTTTGTAAGGCCTAGCTTCATTTAAGAAACTGTTACACTCTTTCTATTCTTACAACATCTTTGCCATTGACCTCCTCATTAGTCAAGTGTGATGTCATGTAACTGCATAAAAACTTAACTCTGGTTCAAACTTGTGTCAAATCTGAAGACAAATTAGTCTGTGATTACTTTGAATCTGGGCTGAAATGCTAATTGAACAGAATTTCAGGAAATGAATAAATAACACCCCTATTTTAGACACAGTTTCTGTACTGTAATTTGTCCTATTATTTTGTCATTTGTTTTACATTTTGCCAATATTTCAAGGAAAATAATCCAGTGGCATCACCAGCAGGGCTACCTACACCTCAGTCTAGACAGTTACACAAAGGTGTGTGTAAAAGGCACATGCGTGAAAACATCTGCTTCTTTGTACATGCTTTTGGATTTCCTCAGCCAGGAATTCAGACGGTGGAAGACTGGAAAGCATGGACACTGTCGAAAAAGAAGCCAGCCGAGAGGTAAGAGGATCTCATTCACCTGCCATGTTTAGCAAAAATTTCACACAAACACATCCCTAAAACCTGGCTGAACCTAATGTGTTCTTAAAAAAATGTTCTCACAAAGAAGAGAATATTTGCTGCCTGGGTGAGTCAACACAATGTAAATATTAATGACATATTCACTGTGGTATCAAGCAAAAATATTAGATAGATAAGTATATATTTTACCATTTCCGTTCTTGAATAACAGCAGGTTTGTATCATAGTGTCAAGGCATTACTGACAGCAAAAGCCAAGACATTTGTTTTGAGCTTACATTTGTTAGCTCTCTTTACTTGTTTGAAACAGGTAATAAATTCCATAACAGAAAATGTGATACAAAAGAAAAAGAAAAAACTGTACACGATAATTTGAAGACAACATTTTGCTGCTTATAAAGTCTGTATCCATGTATCCATGTCTGCATGGACTTGCCAACAAAAGTAAGCTGATGATTGCCCTGGCCCCTGTGCTCCATTAGAAACACGCTGTACTGTACCAACTCTGAATGATACATTTTTGCCAAGGGTTTAATACTTATCATTCCTCAAACCTGATGCACTTTGTTGATGCCTACCCAAACAAAATTAATGTTAAAAAATATTTTTGGCTACTTTGAAGAATCAAAAATATAAGATAGCTTTGATTTAACACTTTTTTGATCACTGCATAGTTCCATTTTTGTTATTTCATAGCTTTGATGTATTTACTATTATTCTAAAATGGTAAAAATAAAGGAAAATCCCTCTATGGGTAGGTGTGTCCAAACTTTGGTACTGGTACTGACTGGTACTGTATATATACATATATATTATCTATAATACGCATATATAATTGTTAAAATCCTCAGTATGTATTGGTGAAAACAGCATGTGACTGCTCCTATGTTTGCAAAGCACACAGGCCATGTCATTACTGTATTGGTTTTCACAGACTCCATGGTACATCCCTGAAAACACCTATGAGAACGTCGTAAGAGTTCCTGCTAAGGAGAAGGAGCCAGACGACCTGCTGACCTATAGTGACCTGATCATCTTCAGGGGGAGCGGTAGAACGTCTGCGCCATCCTTTGATGTGACAGAGTACGCCACCGTGTGTGTGAGGAACTCACAACTTGACTGAAGATCACTGTTCATCTAACATGTATGAATGCATTATTATTATGTAGGGTTGTAAATGCTTTCATTCTTATGCAAGACCCTTCATTGACTGTGTTGAATAGATTCAAACCAAGGGGCCTTGAATTAAGATGATGGCTCTGAGAATTGTTATTTGTAACAATTTTTTACCTGTGTAAATATTTGTGAAATTGTTTTCTATTTTATTTATTGTGCTCTCCTGAGAGAGAGAGACAATGCAAAGTGTTATCTTTATGTTTGCTGTAATTGTGCTGTAGTCTACAGAGCTGAAACAATTGAGTGCTGAGGTCTGCATCTCACCTGATTCCATTCAGGTGAGGCAGTCATTGAATGGGGAAAGGCATTCTCCCGCTTTAATATGCTTATTCAGTATGGGTCTTTTGATTGATCTGAGTGGATTTATGTGAATAAAACAACAGTTAATGAACTCCCATTGCACTTCCCCCACAACCAACTCTGATATCCACAGCACCCCTTGGGACACCTCCTGATCCTGGTCCCTTCAACTTCCAATAGACCCTGCTCCTTGACAACTGCAACCTGTGGAGATGGTGCACTGAATCAAGTTGTTTGTATACAAGATGTGTCAGCCTTATGAATTCACTCTCAAAAATATTCAGATATATATTGGGTTTTTCACTGAATGTAATAGTTTTTTTTTATGGGTTCTAGCACTATCTGCTGGACATTTGTTGCAGTGACTTGATTTCAAAATTCTATTAGAAGACGTGCGTAGTACCTGAAGATGATCAATGTTTTGTGAAGGAAAGCTGGAGTGTGCGCAAAAAATGACAGTTTCATTAATAGTCATTAGTTGATGAATTCATACAAAAGTAACATAGATAGAACACATAAAATGAAAATATATATATTTTTTTCTGTTAAGTGTTTAACTCTCCCCAATTATTTACTCTGTAACGGCTCAGACAAGGACTCAGTCGCAGACCACGGGAGCTTCGGGTTCCAGGCAGGTTTATTGCAAACGGCAAACAAGACATAGTACAAAGACAGGCAGGGTCGAGACCAGGAACGCAATCCGAGGGCAGAACCAGAATCAGGAACAGGAGCAGGCAGGGTCGAGGACCAGGCAGGCAGGCTATCAGGCGATCGGGCAAGGTGGCAGGCAGGGACTTGGCCGGGGCTCAGGCAAGGTCGGAAACTGGGAATCGCACGGAGAGAGAAGAAAACAGCGGGGACGAAACAGGCAAAAAAAAAAAACACTGACGAACCAGCAAACAAGACATAAACAAGCAGGGTAGAAATAGGGCTGGGCTGATGAGGGGACTGGAAACAGGTGTGCGGGCAGGCAGGTGGAACTGATCAGGAGGGTGGAGACAGGGCGGAGAGCGGGGCAGGGCTGGAACACAAGGAGAAACAAACAAAAGCACATGGACAGGGAAAAAAAAAACACCACAGCTAGGGAGGCGGAGTACTGACATACTCTCAACAAACTAGTAGAAACACTTGCAAAATATGTCTGTCATTAATTAAGATGAAAATGTAGCCAAGTGACAATGTGGGTGGCATTACCTCACACAAACTGGACATATCCCCTGAAGTGATATTTCAAAGAAAATCTGTCCAATTCTTCATCAATTTGTTTGTATAACTTGGTCCTATGTTTTCTTCATCATGCGATCAAATGGAATAAGGTCTTTGTGTTACACTCAAGTGTCACATGGGAAAGGGTCAATGAAATTCTAATATTAATAATGTGGCAGAAGCATGGTGTGTTCACGTCGACCACTCCATGTTGTTTGTATGCTTAAACATATATATATGTATATATAATTTTTTTTTTTTTGACAACTGCAACAACAGGAGACTACTCTGGTTTACTTACGTAACCCAGTCCATACTTACCCTCTTGTGTCACGGTTTTCACTTCCTCCTCTACCTCACTTCCTCTGTCTTCTCATAGAAACAAAGCAGCTTCTATGGGCCTCCATAGTTATTCAGAGGAACGGAGGAAGATCCCTCTGACGCATCCTTCTGATGATGTTAAGAAAAAATGACTAACAACGTCATGAGACTGCACTTGCATGCCAATTCTTACACAGTTACACATGTCAGTTCATTCATAATTACTGGAATAGGTGCTGGTGTCACCTTCAGCCCCAGGTTTTGAACAGATGTTTAACATGCAGCTATGGCCCCATTTTGTGGATAATCTGACATTAATATTGAAGCATGTCCATGTCCAAGGATCCAGTGTAGGAAAGTATAATTTGTTGTTTATAGATTAGGTGTGTGGGCTCTTGTATTAGTTTGGTACCTCCTGTTGAATGCCTGTCTCTTACTGATGGTTTACGTAACAGTCTTTAAGACTGCCAAGATAATCCATTCATTTGTTCCATTCAATTGAATATTAGTATTTGCAATGCATCTCGTGGACTCTACAGATGTGTTTGGGGGCTTATATATATTACCTTTCTTTTGCGGTGACCCTTCAAATTGCACTGGTGTAGTTTTTTCGGCGAGAACCCAAGAAAGTAGGTTGCTGGATATATGGGTAGCAGAACCCCACCCCTTGTGGTGGTTTCTTCCTTGTGCAATATATAATCATTTAACCAGGTCTCAGGCACTGGGTTTTTGGGCTTCATCTGGATCTTTAAGGAAATCAGGTTTTGCTGAAAGGCTTTTTGTATTTGTGTACACAGATCTAACTTTTAAGCTCTTCGTGACTTACAGGCTATTAGGTTGGTTATGTGTTTGTGGCTGATGATTAAGGTGCACATATTGTACTCAAGCACTCTATAATATTGGCTATAATGAAAGACAAGACAGACAACATAAACTCCAAGGCAAAAATAAGTGAGTCAAGCAAAAACATGCAAGCCAAGGGCCTATCCTGCTGCTCAGTCCCAATAACGTGGTGTATATTTTGGACATCTTTTACCCACTCATGGAAAATGTGACCAACATTTGGTTACAGCTGGGAATAAAGCCCCCTGGCACTCAAACTGAGCTCACTGCGTGGGATCTTCCCTTCCGCTGATGCATAGGGTGGCTGAGAGGTTACCAACACCCTGTATCCTGCTGGAAGTGCTTCGGAAACAGTGAAAATGTCAGTTGGCCTTCACAGTTTGTATGTCATGTAATACTATGAATACTATGAATACTACAAAGAGCTGTACAGCCACGCGGAGAAGGGGAAGTGAGACTGCGCTGGTCTCTGTACAGCACAATTTCACCTCGCTGCCAGCAACCAAAACAGTGCTAAACAGGTCCTCTGAGAGAGACGATTCCTCTGTTCAATAAATGGTTCTGTTTTCTGCCTCTGGCAACGCAGGTGTCAGGTTTTGATTCACATGTTATTCATTTGCTTAGCGAATTCCCTTTGTCAGGGTACGTTGACGCCTCTTACTTTTGATGCAATATCCAGTATTACAGCTGGATAGTTACAATGGTTATGGCCCTTGGTTATGAAGTGTTGTCATAACTGAAGAGCTGACATTGCAAACACCCATATCAAACTGAATAAACACGGACTACTCACTATCATTGATCACAGACACACACACACACACACACACACACACACACACACACACACACACACACACAACAAGTCTGGTGATGATACATGTTTCAAAACTCTAGGCCACTCCTTCCTTAACAGCAAAAAGAGGAAGGAAATACAATGAACCACATTCCAATCTCCACTCTGTCTCAAATCAGCCAATGAAAATTCTTGTCTCCTTTATATCAGCCACAAAGAGCTCTGTGCTGTAGAAACCCCCCTCAAAGACAGCAATGAAGAGCTCTGTGATTTTCATACTTTTCCTCTCAGGTAACTATGTAGCTTTTTGTATTACAATCAATTGAATTGGTCCAATTTTATGAGCTGCAAGGTACCTGTGGGATAGAACTTCGTGTATGATTGTTATTTGTACCAATAGAGAAATACTAAATACCATTGAATAATAAGCCAGGGCCTTTTGCTGTGGAGTTGGAAGACTGGCTGATAAAAGGAAGCTATTCACGTTGCCCTGAATTAGGGTGTATAATACGTTGCTTTGTGTCTTCCAACTGTGTGGTTGTTTTCCACATGAAACTTCCAGTTTGTGAAACCATCTTGGGGTCTGCCATTGTGGCTCCACGTGTGGTGACTGGCACGTCGGCAGAGTCTGTCACGGTCCAGTGCCAGTATCAGCAGCGCTACAGGGGCAACACAAAGTACTGGTGCAGAGGGGACGTGTATGAGTTTTGCAAGATTGTGGTGAAGACCACAGGGCCCATCGAGACAGAGACGGCCTCTATCAGAGAGGACAAAGACGCTTGTGTGATCTCCGTGACAATCACTGCACTCCGGCGTGAGGACCAGGGCAAGTACTGGTGTGTCATCAGCAAACAGTGGAGGAATGAATACGCACCTGTGTACCTGCAGGTTCGATATACAGGTAACTCTAACCGGAGGTGCGGGACGTCACTGTATTTCTCTGCTATCAATTAAATATGATGCACACAGCTCAGCACCAAGCTCAGAAGTGATCTCATGTTATACCCATTTCTAAGATGGATACTGGAAGCTATTCAACAGGGGATGGAAACAGCAGTCCCACTGCATTGCAGTTTGAGATGTTCCAGGTCTTCTTTTGTCTACTGGCTGTAAATCGGCTCTGGAATAACTGCAATTAATTTTCATTTTCCAATAAAACCTGTATTGGATCAAACTGCTATGCATCGGGAGTGCTGTTTCCATTCCTGAAGTTCTGGCTGAGTTCCTTTCTCCTTGCCAAAAGGGGATTGAACCTGCAACATTCTGGTTACACGGCCGGCAATCACATCTTGCAACTGATCTTTCTGCTTAACAAATTCTACCAATCTTTGCATTTTGAAGCATTGACAGCTTATTGTCACAGAGGAGGTTGCCTACACAAGCTTAAAACCAGCAGTTTTTGTTTCACTTCAGCATTTTCCTCTCTAACAAAGAACTATAGGATACCTATAGGTTTATATTTCATTCACACATTTTTGGTCAGTATATTCAGTATGCTATTTATTCTGAGGATTAATTATTCACATTTTATTTGTTTTTCCCAATTGCAGTCAAGCTGAAAACAATAGTAGCTGCTTAAAAACATACCTGTCCTTAGTCAGGGACAGGTTGTTCTGTTGCTCTGTCAGAGACAGGTTGTTCTGGTGCTCTGAAGAGTGAAATAGGAATTGCTCTGGTTGTTTCATTGCCATTTTCTTTTCTTGTTGTTCATTTACCACAGCACGTCACCCCACTACCAGAAACAGCTCAGTTTCAAGTAAGTTCAAGATTGGTTATGGTGCATGCATGATACAAACAGCTACGAACACAGGTGGACAGAAACACTCGGCTTTGGGGGGGGGGGCGATGGGGTTATGAAGTTCCACCCAATAGTTGCTTTCAGCCTTGGCAAGCCCACCTCATCAGAACCCATCCCAACAAATACAGACTGCTCACAGGGGACTTGTGATTTGCCAGTTCTCAGCTGGAAAATGTTCTGGACCATTATAACTGCACAAAAAATAACCTGTAGACTAACTAATGTACCACTATTTATTATATATATTATTGTATATGTCAGTACATGGACATTCAAATAAAACTGTTGCAAAAATAAGCATTATCAAAAAATCTCTATATATAATTTACAGAGAAATGATATTAACTTGTTGTTAGACTTGGAGTTTCCTACACCAACCACTTTACCAGTGAGAACCTTTACCACAAGACCACAAGTGGACAGTGGAACACAGTAAGTCATGTGAAAACACCTTAGAAATGACGTAATGACTTTTTTCTATGTTCCCCTTTATTGTAATGTACCATAGAGTGTGGAATCATAGATATGATTATGATAATTATGATGATTAAATTGACAGATGCTTACTGTATGTATAAAAATTCACTGACATTGATATATGTATATGAATTGATACTTTTATCATCTGTTTGATTTGATAAAATATGAAAATTATGCAATTTAACCCTTTGCTGTGTTGCTGCACAAGCTGGTTCATCAATAACATGACACATCCTGTCCCCTCCCTCAGTTCTGATGCGTGGTCCACTCTGCGTTGGGTCCTGCTCTGTGTAATTGTGGTGTGTCCTATTGCTGCCTGTTTGTGGAAGCACTGCACTTGGCAAACCTGCAATACCCACAGAGCAGCCGATCCAGCATCACTACAGCCCCCTTTACCCCACAGAAGGTCTGATTATCCTTAACACACTGCCCAGATCAGAGTCCAGGTGCCCACCTTTTACACTTTGATTTTGTTCTGAGTTAACATGTAGTTGGTTAGTTGGTCAACACCAAGTGAAGGTACTGCCAGATTCAAACAAAATCACATGTGATGTAAGACTGCAACAAAATGACATATATGTATATATCAGTATAACAGGAAACTGTGATGTAAAAAATGCTATTGTCTAGCACACCTTACCTTTTGTGTATTTGTTTGTTCGTCCTTGTTGTGTTTATGGTCACGGTACCAAACCTCCGTTAAATTAAACCAAATCAACTGTATTTACGCTGTCCTGTGTTCATTGACAATAGTGGCACATCTGTGAAAATCTAGTGTTGAGTATTCAATCAAGTGCCAAATATTTCACATGAAATGACTGTGCATCACCTAAAAGCACACATGCTGTGCGTCTGCCTCAATTCAAACAGCTGCAACCACACAAGCAACATTAATAGCACGCTTCTAAATGAGTCAATAAATATTCCAATATTTTATTTAATATCTGCTA
This sequence comes from Megalops cyprinoides, assembly GCF_013368585.1. Taxonomy (NCBI): domain Eukaryota; kingdom Metazoa; phylum Chordata; class Actinopteri; order Elopiformes; family Megalopidae; genus Megalops; species Megalops cyprinoides. Next base: position 23,749,850 of record NC_050589.1, read on the forward strand.
CATATGTAACACAGAAGTCTAGAAGAACTACAAACAATTGTTTAGCTTTTCACATTGCTGCTGAAAACAAAACAATTAACAAAAAACACATAAATCATATACAAGGGTAGGAGCTGGTCTTCTTTATGTCTGTAGTTAACCCTCTATGACTGCCAGGGTTATGGGGAAGTTCACCATTTTTGACAGTGACTGATGTTGCTTTTCACCAATAACTATACTGAAAATGTGTCCATATGGCTGTACATTGATGCGCCATTTCATACCAATCTCAGTCACATGCCAAGATTACACAGATAACAATCTTGTTGTCAGATAAATAATAATGAATGGCTTTTATTAGAATAATCTGGGGGTTGTCCCTCTCTCTATTCGCAATTTGTCCATTAGAGGATTTGGCTACAAATGATTGCTGTAGTTGGAAAAAAAATACATAAGGAGAAAATCCGTGGCCTCAGGTGAATCCATGTTTTTCCACAGACAAACATCCTTGAAAAATATATAAGTGTACAGAATGAAGCCTTTTGAATTTTGAAGTTCATTCTGAGATTAGAAGCCCGGCTATGAATTTGAAAGACGAAAACATTAACCTCATGGAGCTGCCCAGGTGTTGGAATGAAATTGGTCCCGTGTTTCAGGCTGGCTAGCTCCTCTATGACATCACAATCCCTCTCTGTAGTCACTGAGCCCCTCTCTCCCTCTCTCCTGTGTCTCTCTGTCGCCTCCTTGTGGTCGTCTCCTGTCACAGCAGGCAATGCCTTCCTCACACACGTGAGTCCATGGCATATTTCTTCCCTGCTGCAGTTCTTCCATACTTATATATGGACCTGTGGTACTGTGAAGATCTGGCATCTGTGAAAATGACAGCAATTGAGAGAAATATTTGCCATTTTGGGTTCATCTGGATCTGTGATAGAAAAAGGCATACCGTAATGTGTCTGACATACTTGATCATTAAAATGTGTGACAGTCAACATGTTTCCTCACCTCTAAAAATATACAGGCAGCAAGTTAGTACTATGGAGGCCAGAAAGCATCCAGTAGAACCAGCCATTGCTAGCCAACAGGACCAGCCAAACTCGTAGTGCATTCCTAAATAGACATTCTTAAGAACGAGGGTCGCTCTCTCCACATACACATCAACTGCGTACCATACTGATCCAATCATCCCTGGAATCCCTGCGGGGAGAAAAGCCAAACATTTGTATCCAAACATTCATTTCCACTCAAGAACTAAACATCAAAAATGTATTTTTCATGTACAAGTACAATGCACTTATTAATTCTTTTAAACACACAACCAATCTATACTATAAAGTGTTTGGTGAGACCAGTGCATCAACTCGTCTTGTTCGCCAGCAATCTATAATTAAGTCCGCTGAACTCATTCCATACATTTATTGATAATTATGTAAAAAATACCTACTGATGTCATTTAAAATTTCCACTGATTTCCATCAGTGACCTTGAACTGTCCTCTTGGAATTTAAATTGAAAGTCTCACAGCCCATTGGTGACACTGTATGTTACAGCTTACATCTACATCCCTGAACAAACAGGACTGTACATCTATGAAAGTTAACAGGGCTGTATATCTGTATATATGTATATATTTAGTGCAAATATGTATTCTATGGTATATGTATTTCTTAAAATTGCACATATGGAAGTTTCCATAATTTAAACAATTGAAAATATGATCCATATATTTTGATACTAACTTTAAAATTTCCTATTGGGTGAAATGTTTTACCACACACCAACTGAAAGAAAGCTTTTCATGTCGGCAGCGTGGCAGGTCAGTGATCTTAAGGGAGGTTAAAGGCATCATATTTAATTGACAGAACCTCTCCTGTCTGATGTCTGCTTCACTGGCCATGTGGTATGGCAACCATCTTACCTCCCAGTCCGAAAATAAACCCTGCAAAATAGCATATCCTGAGCTTGATGTGCGGCTCCTCGCGGAGCAGCTTGATGACGTCCAGGCCCAGCACCAGAATGATGAGAGCAAAGCTGGCCAAGATGTCTGCCGTGATCATCAGGGCCCGGGTCAGTACAATCTTCACTGCAAGAGACCAAGAGAGGATCCTTACACAAAGTTCATGACAGCTCCTTCCAGTAACGGGAGGGTGAAGACTTCATAGGCCTTCACAGTATGATCCTTTCATCCATTCTGGGTTTCAAGAGACCTTATATTACCTCGGAGACCTGGAACTTGGAATGCTTATTTATAATTGTTTGTGTTACTGTATTACTGAGTAGAACACAGTAGAGATTTGGCCACATTTTTATTTATCATCGAGGCATGCATTTGAAAAAGTTTTCAAAATTTTGGCCCTCCTTTTTTACACAATTGCTCAGTGGCATTTGATTCTGAGCACTGTGTCAGTTTATATTGTACAAATTTTAAAAAGTGAACACTGAGTTAAAACCATTTTGGGGATAAATAGCTGTAGGCTATTTTTAGGTTTCTGACATTTTGACCACTGTTTCTACTTGGGTATATGCAAACTCCTGCAACAAAATTTGATTTCATTTCACATGAATGCCACTAGAGGATGCTAATGTACATGTTTAACAAACTCAGGGGTTCACTAACTTTCAAAAACCTTACATTCCACTCCATTCCATACCATTCTATTCCATTCCATTACATCACATTCCATCCCATTCCATTTAGTAGACAGTCTTATCCAGAGGGACCTACACAATGCATCTAATAAAGTGGCATGAAACGATGCATAAACTGGACACTATTGACCATACACTAACAGGCTTCAGTGTATAACGTAGTGCTGACGTCAGAAGTGTATGTATAATTTTACACTCCCTGCTGAAAGAAGAAAGAAGATCTAGAGAAGACCCTCCCAACCAACAATACAACTATACTGTACACAACACTAAATGGTTAGCAATGTAACGTGTATAATGTGTATATTACAGAGGCATCTGGCAACATACCAAAATTATTTCCTAAAACAGAAACCTATGCCCACATTTAGTCTAATGATGATGCACCTTATTCACAACTCTAAAGATAAAAATGTGTTACCTCTGTTCTGATTTTTACATAGCATTCTTTAACAACTGCCAAGCTCATGGCAATGCATAAAAATATTGAAATAAGTAACACTCATGCATTGTCTCAACTAAAATGAATAACAAAGGAACGCATTGTGGTAATATTGGTTAAAGCAAGTTGTGTAGTTTGCATATTTAATTTTTTTTTTTTAGAGAATGTAACAAAATGAGGTGCTCGTTATTTGGCTCTTTGTTTGTTGGTATATATGGGTGAGGGGGGAGTGGTGGCTCACATGGGTGTTCTGCAAGGATGGTCTCGTACTGGTCGCAGGTTCGAATGCCATCCTGTGTGTTGGTGACACATTCCCACCACAGTCCCCTGCACTTCTGACTCACCTGTGAGGACACAAAAAGCAGCTACTTGCTAACCTCAACCAATAAGAGTCCTCTCCTACGGAGAAGAATGTGTATTGATTGGTCAGTCTGTGACAGCCCCACCCATTAACAGGGTTGATGAAGCTTGCTGTTCTACCACTAGTAAAGATGTTGAGGATCTCTGTGAAGGTCTGCTCTTTCTCAAAAGAGAAACAGAGGGAGCCTGTTTATGAGATGACCCTTTTATTCTCTTGTGTTTTATAATAAGGGTGAAATGCTAACAATGGTCTTTGTTTTATGTTTTTATTAACCACAATATTACAGAAAATCTTTACAGAGCTATGTGCTTCTATAACCTGGGAAGTAATGTGAGAGCACTACATCACTCTTGTATGTCACAGTGTTGTCATTTGTTATCAATTTACATATATACTATATGCAACTATAGGTTATTTTCTATGACGGCTTAATAATGCACAACATGTATAATAGGTGGTTGCTGTCACTGAATCTAGTGTTGGGGCACCTTGTGAAGGTGTTAATTAATGAGACAGGACAAGCTGTGCCCTTCAGTTTTTAGAAAGAGGGCAGGTGAGCTCACCTCCAGGTCATCATCAGCGTTAACCATCCAGCAGTCTGTCCAGGTAGCCACGATGAGGAAGACTGTGGATACCAGCGCCAAGAGGAAAGCCATGAACTGAAGGACCACGATCATTCTGCACTCTGGAGGACTCCAAAAACAAAACATCTTTTTACCAAACTGTCCTAAACCCAAGATTCAGTTTGCTCATTCCAACTACTCTTGACTAATTTCCTGAGACCCATGGGGCTGCTTTAGCAGAACATCATGTTCCAAACAGACTTATAATACAACACTGGTTATAAATCCATATCATCAATAGAAAAGGCAAATAAATAAATTTTCTTATTGGATGTTAAGTCATGGGCAAAAGCCTTGCATTCTTCAATTTTTGGAGATCTTCCCTAATCCTTCTTAGTTTGTGTTGTTTTAATGTCTGTACAGCATCCGTGGCCTGACCAATACTTTCGATGTCATAGTTTCCTGTTGTGCAGAGTTGTGCCTTGTTTTGGTTGTTTTTGAATGTAAAGTCTATGGAGGAAGCGCAGACTAATCCCAAACATTCATCTCATGTCAATAACTATCATTCAGTGCAGCTGTAAAAATGAGATGGGTGTAAGATTATCCTATTGTGCAAAATCATGCTTTGTTTTGGTTTGGCTGTTTTTTTTTAAATGTAAAGCCTTAGGAGGAAGTGCAAACCACTCTCAAACATCCATTTCATGCCAATAAATATTATTCACTCCAGATGTGAACAACTGAATATTGAAAGATTTTATTATAATATATAAAATATTAAAATATTTCATTGTTTACTTGTAATTTATGATATCTTTACTTACAATAATAAGTAAATAATAATAAAACAAATAATTTATTTCAGCCCTCTGCTTTGTGACACATCAGTTTAATATACAGCCTAACACAAATATCAGCAAACATCTGATATGTTGCTTTTAGAGTGGTTCTCATACGTTTACGAGCTGTAATTTTATTACATGCAGAATTTAGCCTAACACTCTCTCAAATCTGAACTTGTCACAACCATGGTGGTTTTCAGCTGACAGAAATTAACTGAAGTTAAATTGCTTGTTTGTGGTTACATGTACAATATTTAATAGCTTTGGCTTAGGCAATCAGAAATGGTGTAAAGTATAATACAGTGATGACACAGTCAATGCAACATTTCCAAAACACAACATTATTGAGCTTGTTTAGCCAGATTTATTAAATAAAATGATATATGATATATTCAAACAGGTGTCTGATACATCAATTTTAGAAAAACAACCCTAAAATTTTCTCCTTCTAAAAAGATACTTGCTATGTACTATACTATGAAAATGGCATTTCACCACACTGAAAGCAGCCTACTGAACCAAAATGGCCATTCAGAAAACAATGTGACCAAAACAAAGCAAATGTCATTAACCTTCTCAATGTTCTAAAAGAACACAATACCTACACATCAATGACCTTCCCCTGTGAATCTCACGGCCTGTTTTTTGTCACAACATGCTAAAAACATTATGTAAGAGAGAAATCAGACTTACCTCCACTTTGAGCGGCCAGGACTCATGTTTGGATTCTACATGAAGGTTTGCCAATTGATAATTCTTGACCTTCGCGTGGTGAGAGAGGTGAGGAGCTGGAATGTTTCTCTTTTTTTTCTTGGGGGTGGGGGTGGTGGTAAAATGGTGTGGGGGTTCAGAATGTTCAAGCTGGACAGAGCCAAACTGATTCAGGACCTATGCATTCCGAATATGGAGACCTTTTGTGACACCAAGAAATCCAGTAAATAAACCTTGGTTTTTCCATGGCTATTTTTGAACCTCTAAGTGCAGGGGTGTGTGCGCTGAATGCTTATGAGGGTGCAGTTTCAGTGAAGCTAATGACATTAACACTTTCACAGACATGATTACGAAGTCAAGCTAGCATTGCCCGGGGCCTTGCATCCAAGCTCCGTCAACCATTGTTGGGTGGTAATTTTCCTCTGTCTAACATTTTGGAAGCTGTAAAGCAAAAAGCGTCACACAAGCTGCTGATATCTTGCCCAGCTCACAGTCAATGTTTCATAAGAGTTTGTGTTATTTGTCTTCTTTTGGGCAGGTACAGTCCAGGGAAAATAACTATAAATATTATTTATAATGGATTTTCTGTCTCCAATAAACACAAATATTCATACAGTCAAAATGCCATCCATATATACTGTTTTAAAAGCTTGCCTCCAGGAAACTACATTATGCTTAATTCTTTGCTTCTTTATTTTAAGAAAATGTTGTGTTATGTCACAGTTTTGACATAATGTGTACGCAGCTTAAAACACCATAACTTCAAAAGTCATAGAGAAAGACACCAGTAACCCACTTACCTACATCAGTCAAAGGGAGTCAGCAAGTAGTGACTTTGTCCTTTGTATTTTTGGTGTTTCACTTAAAAGACAGACACCGCTTGATCCTATAGGCATAAGGCCTACATTTCCCCAGTCCATTTAAAATCCTACTCTAACAAGACTGAACGGGACAATTTTCTGTCAAGTTTTACTTCAATGTCTGAGATTGCTTAGACACTTGATCAATTATTTCTGCTCCTGCAAGAGTAATTCATAACAGGGTATTGTATTGTGTAGTGTATATTGTTGAATAAACTGTTTTCAAATATTATGGAAGAGAAAGTAACTTTGTCTAATCGATTGCATCGTCATTGTGTATGTAGTCTTGTTTTACACTATTACTGTGGCATATGTATTAGAAATCATCATAACACCAAAGCTGCTTTGGCACCATGGCACTATGGTATATGGTATGAGGTAATGTAGCTCTCATAGATCAATGCCATACTCCGTGTATATTATTATCATGCAGGTATGTTGTTAATAGGGCACAGCGGTAAACACTTACGTCTGTGCTAAAACTAGTACTCACAATTTAGCACTGTCTTTCAGCCCACTGCTAAATCATAGTATCATTGGCTTTTCTGCAACTGTGTTCTTGTTAATCCCACAACACATACAGTACGTAATGTATCTTCCCATGATGGCCTAATGAGTGACTCTGGATACATGCAGCAAGTTATAATGACATTATATTTCAGCATCACTACTGTTTCTCATTTTTAGAATTATTTGTTAATTTTATTAAATGACAGAAAATTACAGACATGTCCCAACCACATTATTGTTTTTTTTTTTTCACAAGCAGCAAAACATTGCGAACAAACCCCATAAAAAAACAGAAGCCATTTGCACATTACATAAATTGGCAATGTAAGCTGTTCACAGATGGATCCATTCATCGAAGCAGGAAATCTATATACAGAAATTTTCATTTTGAATGAATTTGTGTTTTCTTCAGTTACCCAACTATTACATCACTGCATTTGAAAATAATATACAAGTCTTGTGCTGTAAAAGTTGAGTCAACATGGTGTTTAACACTGTATTACTAAGTTAAACTATTTGAAACAAACTAAATCACTAAATCACTGGTAAAGCAAAGTTTATCGCAAAACTTCAGTTCACTAATGAACTACCAACTGCAGTGAAGCTCTGCCTTTCTTGAAATGTACGTATGAAATATTGATATTGCCTGACAGTTTCTGCAGGGACATTTATTTGTATTTGGGTGTGTTGCCATGAATGAGTTTCTGGTCTGCAATAATTTCTAAACAGCTTGTGACCTAAAGACTTCTTTCCTGTATATCCAAAATGTCCTCAAATATCAATCTCCTTATGCCTGGAGGTACACTTAGTCTGTGACGTAAAGGAAAATAATGTGTATGTGGAAATATACAGCTGTGGTTTCAGAAAATAACGAAAACCACAGTGAGGACTAAAATAAAATCCTTTGCACTGTGGGATAAGTGAGAAATTACATACCCCAGGTTTTTTAGAGACATACGTACAACATACGGTGCGGCCAGGATAGTGCTGTCAGTGAAAGTGACTGCAAACCTGTTTCTACAGCCATTCCATTTTCAAACAGATGTCAAAGGGCACAGCAGTAACGTGGAGTGGAGAAACCTTGATCTTGACTCATGGTCTTGTATCAGATGCTGATAGGATACTGTACATCCATTTAAGGAGCAAAACAAAGGCCAAAGGACAGTGATAAGGGTCCACAGTATGAATCAGACTTGACACAGTGAGTTCAACTTGGACAATCCTCAAGACAAGGCTGGGAGTGGTCAGTCAGGGGAACTACTTTCAGTCAACAACTCAATCCTGAATTAGAGAGAGAGAAAAGAGAGAGAGAGAGAGCCAGAGAACAGCATTAGAAGAGAGGGGAATCACATTGATTTACACTTTACTGATTTCTTCTTTTTTAGTAGAATGACAATGGGATGCACACAGTGACACAGACAGAAAATAATGAGAGTGGTGTGAAAATAAAACAGTGTTAAGAGAGAGAGAATTGTGGGACAGTAGTGTGGATGAGGGGTGACAGGAGTGGGTTTTTAACCAGAAAGTTACAGGCTTGAATCCAGGGAGAGGCACCGCAGTTGTGTCCTTGCCAACAGTTCTCAACCTAAATTTATTCAGTAAATATCCAGCTATGTAAAGGCACAAACATGTGGAGAAAATGCTTTACCATGAATAAGGATGTCTGCTCAATAAAGATAGGTACCATATAATATCAGAGGTTTGTTTTTTCTTTTTAGTGTAAAGGTCGTGAAAATAATATTTTGAGAAGACTGAGAATTGTATTTTGAATTGTATTTATTTACCACCAGTCATCTGATTACAGTGGTTTGCAATAAGATTGGTCAGATGTTAAGATCTTAAACAAGCTTTGGCCTTTCTAATGAGCTGTGAACATACGTTTGCTTCTGAGTGAATCTTAAATGAAGTGTACCCTTTGTGTACAATGAAGGAAGTGCCATGTTGGCATGAATCTACTCACATATGTGGCTAACAATGCTCCATAGTACATCTATGATGTGACACCGAGAAGGTTTCGATTCGATTCAAAGAAGACTGGTTTAACTGACGTTACACACTGATTATTTAAAGCATGTGGGTGGTAATAACACAAAAATTCCTTAAATAAACTGTTAATGTTAATCAGCTCAGTCACTCCTTGTGTTTCACGACTCACCATTTTTAATTGAAATATAACTGATAAACAGATTAACTCAAAGGTGCAATCTTTAAATAGTTCTGTCACAAATGACAGGTGTGCCATTTTGATTTTCTGAGACATTGTGAAGGAGAATGCTGGTGTAAAAGTGGTGCATATAGAAATCCCATATTTAATATCATACATATCTTGTTATTTGATTAGAATTGCATTTTATACATAACAGCAAGCTAAGTGCTCAGAGATCCTTTATTTCTCATCATCTTTTCAGAAAACTTTTTCCAGTTGTGTCATGTCTCCATCTTCGTAGTTTACAATATATCTAACATACTGTACATTGGAAAATGACATTGAAACATTGAAAAGTGACCCATAATTCCTGGGTGCATATGGTATTTGCGTAGCATGCACAAAGTAGCTGCAACATTAAAGCAAAAACTACGCGGACAAATCATGAAAAAGGGATCTGAGGATGGGCACACAGAATTCAGTTGCATCACAAGAAATGAAATGTTATTTTCAACCAATTCAACACAATAAGCAGCTGAACACTGAAAATAAACAGACCTGCAACCACAGCTTCAACTGTGAACAGAGGCAAAAAAGGCGATAGCCACTCATTTTATTATTTGTGTCTGTTATCCAAATTTAGGCACTGACTGTCCTTCTGGTAATTACACCACAAGCAACTTCACTTTGCTGCCTGAAATCATGCTGTGCTGTGCTGTCTGTCCTGTACTTGAGATTTGCGGGTTGAGATGTGCGATCACAGATCTGTTTGAGATGTGTAGTTTTGTTTTCACCATTGACATGCTGAGCATCTCTTTATACATGGAGTGCACTCCTATGAAAAAAAATCATTGTTTAATCAACCATCTACAAAGGCATCAAACATGGGATTCAGACAAATCTCTCCTACAACAACTACATTAATGTATATTTGCTTCCCTTTTGAAAATTCCTCAGTAAAAGCTGTTCCTTTAGGAAGCTTTATGAATGTAATAATTGTGGCAAACGGTTAAAGGCTTCTGTTCTTCATGGTGTTTTTGTTGAAAGCAGTAGTGTTTTAACAATAGAAATTACCACATAGGTTAATTATTTGAGGTGAAGATCTCATTTTTTCCATAAAAGTGGCACAAATAATTAAGTGAAATCTAAGATTATGTGCCTTTTTTCTCAAAGAATAATAATAAAAACATTTGAAATGTAATTATGAATAGTATGAAATATCCTCACATTTTTTATTTATATTTAAACTATTTGATGCTGGTTGAACATGTTTACAACAGTAATGCGCATTCATTTGGACTGAAAAGGTATCAGTGGTGAACTGCATACCTAGATAGGAAACCTCATCCAGATGTTTCTGTCTTTATATCTTGCTGATGTCTCACATTACTACCTTAATTTTTATCCCTGCATTGTTTTTACAGTGTATGTGTTGGTTTGCCTGTGTGTGTGTGTTTGTATGTGTTTGTGTGTGTTTGTGGGCGTGAATGTGTGTGCATTCATGAGTGCCTATATGTGTTTGTTTGTGCTTGTGTGTGCATGCATGAATCACTGTCTGTCTGAATGTTTGTGTGCTTGCCCATGTCCGTGGGTACTTCTGTCAACGTGAGAGAGTGCATCAGTGTGTGGGTGTATGTGTGTCAGTGAGTTTGCATGGCACAGCACAAACAGAGTGAACTCCTGGTGAAAGCTGGGGTCTCTGGCTGCCAGTGCCCTCTGGTCTCTGTTTGTCTGGAGCAGACGGGCGTGGTGGAGGTTTACACGTACTCCCTGGTTGTAGAGGGCTGTGATTGGCTGTAGTACTGTTGCCCTCTTCTATCGTCGGTGGGGCAGGAACAACACAGGAAGGATCCCCCCAGCATAGTCAGGCTACCTGATGCCCACCCCACAAACAGAGCTGAGCCAAACTCGAACCTGCAACACAGCGTGACAAAGGGCCACGGGTCACGCGGGATTTCTCTCCTGCAAAGACTGCACAGGTCAATGGGCCTGTCTCATTAGGCCCTAGCGCCACAGTGCCCTCACTTTCCACATGGCTACGCAAATTTAAAATAAAACATTTTTAGACAGTCTTCTGTCATCATTCATCATCAGTGAATTTATCATCTCAAACATGTTTAAAACATTGAAATTTCAGCATGCACTGAGGATGAATATCACAATAACATCTTTTTAGAAGGAACAGAAGTCAGCTTTATTCTATAGATGTCAGAATGTCAGATTTGGTTAATTACACTTCAACCTGAATGAAACGCAGGTACCATTGTTTTTCATGAGTGTACTGGGTCTTTGCTGTTATCAGTATCACCAGGAATGTGCTGTCCATGATAGCAGCACCAAACAAAACCAGCCTATTCCTAATTATTCGTAACCATTATCATAGCTAAAATGGTCAATGAAAGGATATGACTCTTCCATAGTGAAATCAAATACAGTACTTGGCCATGTGTGATCTTAGTAGGCGGTGAGTAATGAGCGAAGAGAAAACAAGTGCTGACCTGGCTACTCTGTCCATCAACCATGAAATAGTTGATAGTTGACATTTAATTAATCATCTTCTCAATTGCCATTTACCCTTGTTCTTTTATGTATGTGTATGACTTCCTACTTCACACTAAATCAAAAAAAAAAAATCACACAGGCAAATGAGATGGAACATACGACTTACCTGGCGTTTACAGGTGTGTTGAGATTAAAGAACTGGTAGGACACCTGTGTGGCATACCAGGAGACAGAGACCAGTGTGCAGACCCCTACAGAGGAGGCAATTTTGAGACTTAGTTTTCCATCAAGCTGCTGAATAATTACTAGTCTGTCCATCTGTCTATCAGAGTAGAACATTATACGCCATCATTTTCATGCTCAGCTGACAGCCTTATCTTACATGTTATCTATTTATATGGATGGATATTTGCTAGAGCAGCTCAGGGTAAGTAGCTTCCCAAGGATACAACAGCAATGCCCCATCCTGAGATCCACATGTTATAGATCTCCAGTTTTCTTACCACTATACTCAAATTAAAGGATTTTAGCAGGAAAAAATACAATGGCATTATTTAAAGTTTTTGTTCTTATTCTCGTTAGCTGTAACCCAGAGCAGTTAGTTAATCTATAAAACACTACTGTGCTCTTATAAGATTTCATGTGTGAGGTCACATGTGGTGTGTGAGCTCATATTTGATGTGTGAGGTCATATTGAGTATGCGAGATCAGGGTTCTGATGTTTGAGGACCTCACCTGCAAGAAGGAAAAGGACGCCTCCAGACACGGCAATGCGGGCCTTGATCTGGGGGTTGTTGTCCCCCACTCTGGTGCACTTCATGCCCACCACACTGACGATGATGGAGATGAAGCCCATCAGCACCGACACCACCATCAGGGCACGGCATGTCTGGATGTGCACTGCAGAAAAAGACAGACCGTTCAGTACAGAGACTACCACGTGATGAGAGCACGTCTGGATGTGCAATGCAGAAAGGGACAGACTACCATCTAGGAGTGGCACATCTGGATGCAGAAAAGTAGACACACAGGTATGGATTCATGGGCACACTGGGTTCACCAAATGGGAAGTTTATTGATGTGCCTCTACTCTACTATATTCCTGTTTAGAGGGGTATAAAACATGGCCACAGCTGATCTGCACAGAAATGTGATTCTAACATTCTAACATGTCTATAAATCAAATCTGTAAATTTAAAGTTTTATTGAAAGTACACAGTACCTAGAACTAATGACTTTCCCATTTGTTCATTTACAAACCCTTGTTGCTTTTTCCCAGAAAATTAGAAATTTGAGTTCAATAAAGAGACATTTTTTTTTACTGCTTCAAAGCCATAAGTGGCTGCTAAAAGCAGCACTGACAGTAACATTTTTCTTTTTTATACCAAAAGTAAATAAATAAAATAAATTGAAATAGTCATTATTCTTGGATGTCTGCTGATAACATAGTTATGAAAGCAACCAATGATACCCAACAAGCTTCATTCTATTTACATGCATATGCCTTCCATGACAGAAACAACAGAACAATAAAATTAACACTTTTAGAAAAGGTGTACTTTGATGATTAGCTTTGACTGCAAGCCAATGCGCACAATGTTTGGTACATCAGCGTGACACTGACATAAATGGGATATGCTCTTGTAAATGTATTAAAGTCATGGCCCCATCCTTGATGTTTTGATTTATTTGATGGAATTGCCTTTGATGGGACATTAAACGGTTTGTAAGTGAATGCGGCCTTATCCTGGTCCCGGAGAATCTCTCTGTTGGTTCAAGTGAAGTCCAGCTTTTGTCCACCGGACTGACTCTCTGATCCTCCCTGTGAGAGACTCTGCAAAGGCAAAAGGTAGCTTGGGGGCACAGTGCCCAGTGTCGCACCCTCTTCAGCGCAGTGCCAACGCTGTCGGTGCCTGGCATGGGTCGGGGACGGACCCACAGGCATGCGCGGTCGCAGACGAGGGCACACTTCCATAGGCCACCCTTTGTGCTCTTAAAATGCAGGGGGCCATTGTTCATTGTGAGAACACTCTTAATGCTGAAACACAGCCTAGGCGTTTTACTGACTGGGTATCACTGTAAAATAAATGGTCCATCCAGAGTTTTGAACAGTAGAGCTACAAGTTTTTTCATGTGGCATTATTTGTGAAGCTCTTCACTCACACTCAGCGCAGTGCTATTAGTTGCTGTCTGCAACAGGCCAAAGGCATGTGGCTCACTGGAACAGCACAGAGCTGCAAACATTGTAACACAAGCAGATGGAAAGGATAACATATTTTTGTCATTACAGAGGGGATGGAGCCAGAGGGAAGACAAAAGAGATTGTGTCCTCTAATGTAGTGAATAATTTAAACAAATACTATCTGTGATGGTTTTGCAAATAAACATGTTATACAATATGCTATAAATCATTGGTTGAAAGATAATGTTTTGCAGATGTGTTTTAAACTGTATTATAAAGAGCTGTGGTTTCAATAATAATCTTGGGAAACATGGTTTGTAGATGTTTGTGCCCTGGCGCATTTCGCTCAGAATAAGCTGTATTGTTGTTTTCCCCATCCATTCCAGATTCCTGCTTTTTTGTCACTCTGAGTTGTCAATGCACAAAAAACAGAAAGACAAACCTCCCTCAGACCACAGCTGGACGCGCTGCCCGGCGCGCTGCCAAAGCCAAAGCCCGAACCCTCAGCGCGCTGCTCAAAGCTCAGCTGGCAGCGCACACAACAATAACTAATCCAGAAAAGACGTCCCGGCTCTCTCCGCGGGGAAACAATGCGGGCTTTGGTGTGTGCCAATACGTAGTACGGGCGAGAACATTGATGGTACTGTCGCAACTGATGACCTTACACGGAGCAACAGAAGCGTAGGGGGAAGAGAACGGCAGGCTCCCGTCACTCTCTTTAAGGGGCTGGGTGGGGTGGGGGTTTCAAATTCCTCCCTCAGAAGAGCTGTCAGAAAGCCTTGTTACCATGGTGACTTTTTTTTTTGATGCCAGTGTGTAAAATGTACAGTTTAAACAGCTGGGATATGTGTTTCACAGCCAAAGACGTATCACAGAGAGTTATACAGATAGTGTAACGAGTGACCTGATCGGGCTTACTTAGCGTAAATCAGCGACTGCAACATGTTTTCCAGGAATGATTGTAGATCATTCCATCCAAGGAAAGAATATTGAGTTCATAATGAACACTCTTCTGCCTCTTACGACGTCTTGCCCTCTTCTCCATGATTCTTGGTTACTTACGTAAATGATAGTAAAAGATTAGCTAGCTTGTGTTCGGAACAAAAGTACAATACAGTACAGGCACTGCACATTGCTGACAGCGTAGTTACACATTCGGGTAAGAACTGTTCATTCAGCACCACAAGTCCAAAGTAAATGAAGGGTGTCATTCTCTGTTCAGGTCGCAATATACGAATATGGAAGAGGTGAATATGCAATAGGACGAATCACAAGATGACACTCAATGAGGAAACAATAATGCTTCAGGTATTTACCCACATGCGTAGTATAACTACCGTATTCAATCAACAGGACTACTACGTTCTAACTGATGTCATTTGGAAAACTTTTTTAATGTTTGGCCCAACGTGTATTTTCAAAGAGGCTGTCATTTTATTGGTGTGGCCTTTTAGTTTATGATGAATTTTCCCGGAAAAAAGGCATTTCTTAACAGGACAATCTTAAATAACAAGATATGAAAACTCGAGAGTAGGACTGATCCAGAGGTTTGAGTTTAAATCGTTTAAATTGCTCAACAGTCTATTATGTTGAAGGGTTCTTAAGAGTCAGGTTTTTTGAGGTGGAGTTCCAAGGACATACTGAAAATTTGGAACTGAAAATATATGTAGTCAATTGTTGATTGTAGGAATACTGTTACAACTATTACTACTAAAACCACTACTAATAATAACAACTGCAGCTACTATTAGAACTAAAACCATTACTACTAATGATAACACCCAGCTCATTTGATGGAAGGCACTACCTCTCCCTTATCCAAAGCGTTGGCCATTTAAACTGTCCTTACAATAATGGAAAATCAAGCAGACAATGGAACACTCAGCAGATGTGATATGAATGGACATAGCAACACTAAGAGATGGCAAAAGAATGTATGAGGAAATACATTTTAAATTCTCTGTGAGGCTTTTCCTCTGCAGGCAACTCCCTCTAATGACTTGAGATAAAGCACTGAACGCCTGAAGCATACTACTGTTGGAGAAACCAGATCCATTCCCCTCAGAGACAGGCAACCATTGAATGATTATGAAAACACATTAAACACTGCCAAGTATTATGTGTTTTTGGAAAAAGCGACTGTGAAACACCAGCAATATTGGGGCACTACAAACAGGCGACTTCATCATGGCTTAAATATTTATTAATTTGATAAATCCAGATGATAATTGAATAATCAGTCTCTTTTTCTCTTCTATATTTTCTAAGAATTTTGGCTGGGTGGGATCATGTCTTCGAAATAAGAGAAAAGATCGATAGCTGCTTTTGAGAAAAATCAAAGAGAGACTACCCACAACACAGGAACGCAGATGAGAGCACCAGCAGAGTTTTATGTGCAGAGGGAAACATTACTGTGAGGCATTACTCCAGAGAGGAAAAACCCAGATAATTATCACTCACTGCGCTTCAGTGTGGTTTGAGAGATTACAGTTAAACATCTGGCATCCCATAACAGGCTCTGTGTTTCAGAACAATGGGTGAACCAGAGCGGTTCACACCATTGAAGGAACAGAATGACTTGTCAAGTGAGCATATGCAAGTTTTGCTAATCAGAACATTTGTGCTTTTTGACAAAGCCAGAGGATCTAGGTGTATAGTACGTCATGAATTCTTTGTCACTGTATGTTTATCATGAACAAAGCTGCATGTTGACCTTGGAAGATCCTGGCAGGCAGAATGCTGTCTGCTATCTGCCATTTTGAGTCTATGGCACTATCTGTTTGCTGTTTGGAAACAGATTGATTTTAAAACACACATGTGAACCAACCAGGGGATGAAAACTAGAATATAGATAATGAATACTGTTGTGTGCAAAATGTATCAAAGTGCCAGATCATTTTGTCTTGTACGCCTTACCAGCTTGCTGGGTTTATGAGAGTCTGTGTGAGTGTGTGTTTTGTGCACGTGAATGAGTGTATACGTACATGTGTGTACTTCTGTGTGTGAGTGAACATGTCTGTGTGTATGTATGTATGTGTGTGTGTGTGTGTGTGTGTGAGAGAGAGAGAGAGAGAGAGAGAGAGAGAGGGAAAGGCAGTGAAATCAACACTGTGGCCAGCCCAGGTGTGTGTGTGTGTGTGCGTGTGTGTGCGTGTGTGTCTCACAAACACTCACCGTCCAGTGACAGCAAGGAGTCAAACACCTTGCACTGCACCTGCCCTGTGCTCTGCGAGGCACAGGACATCCAAAGCCCCTCGTAGAGGCCCACTGCTGTAATGATAGCATCGCCAGCGTATGACGACTGCTTCCACTGTGGCAGAGCTGTGGTCGAAATGATGCCAATCCACCCACCCAGAGCCAAGAAATACCCCAGAAGCTGGAATCCAGAATTGGCCATTTTTCACTTCTTCTTCCTTCTCTTCTTACTTTGTCCCGCCTGGTTATTTTAGAGTAGAGAACAGCTTGAGTCCGCTTCTTCTCACAGACAAAGCAACACACAAAAGAAAACAGACAGCAACAAAAAAAGAGGTCCTCCCTTTTGGCAGAAATATAACGTGTCTCTATAGGAGCGTTTTCACGCCTGCGGAACTGCCCTGTCTCCCGTTTCCTTCGACCTCTGAGCTGAACTGATTTGCACCGAACCCAGAGAGAGCAGAGCGTGGCTCAGTCTGCACAGGCTCTTCTTGCAGCCTCTCTCATTAATGGCCAGTCCCTCTTTGTGTTGCTTGTGGCACCAGAACTCCCTGTCATCTGAAAGTCTCCTCTCTTCCCCCTAATTTCAGCGGGCTGGAGACGTGAGGGCTGGCCTTCATTTAGACCGGAGCAGGCTCTCCCAGCTGCACGTCTGTAAGAGGCCCTCCTACCTGCTGCTTTCTCGGCTCCTCTAGAAGTTCCTCTCAGTGTCCACAGCAGCTGTCTTTCGAAGAAATGCTTTGTAGCAACCACATAGCTTTCTCCTCGGAGTCCAGTGGATGCCTGGATGCCGTTTGCTAGGATGGGTTGGGCGGGGGGGAGTGGGATGGGCTGGACAACAATAAAAACTTCACTGTGGACAAAAATCCTTGACGGGCTTCACAACTGCAGAATGCTAATTGGGTGGAAGGGGCCGACCACTGATTGGCCGACAGAGCTGTAGAGGGACGCCCACTGAAAGAATAAGGAATTCCAGGCAGTACAATAACCGAGCATTTTCAACGGTTAAGCCCCACAAGTGGAGTCAAACGACAGTACAAAGGAGCTTTCACTCTTTCTGTTTAAGCACAACCCAGAAACAGAGCCTGCCAAGCAGAGAGAGAAGAATTACAATTTAAAAAATGCTTTTTTAAAACACTGAAATGTTTTTTTAAGCACTGAAATGGTGTCTTCTGGATAGGAACTAGTTGATGACAGTGTCAGATTTGTACATCTTGCTCTCGTTTCTGTCAAAATAAGCCCCAGTCCTGGTCCCTGGCTGAGCAATGCAAACACAGCATCAGTCAGCCTGTAATCTGTTATGGTTATATATAACCTGTCAAGCACTTGCTATGGTGCTTTTGTGGGGGGATGTGTCATGTGCACACCTCCAATCTGCTCTGAACGAAGATGTACAGCCAGCCCATTAATGATGTTGAGGTCGCCATGGAAATCTGAGCAATTTATTCTTGTCGAGGATCATCTGAACAATGGGAATCAGTGGTGTTTTTCGAAGCAGCAGCAGGAGACATGCTGTTTGTATTGTATAACATAATACTCTGGTTTTTGTCCACACCAGCTGCCCCTTAACTAATATAAGCATTCAAATACTCTGTACTGAATGCATTCTGGATTTTGTGTGGACTATTTCATCACTTAATTATAAATCTGTTGGAAAAACCAGAAGATCTGTGGAATATAAGGGTGAAACTACTGATGTCAGCAAACCTCAACCCTCTCATGCAAAAATGTTATGTCAACTTGACTCTTCAGCTCAGCTCTC
The DNA here is from genome assembly GCF_013368585.1 of Megalops cyprinoides. Lineage (NCBI taxonomy): Eukaryota > Metazoa > Chordata > Actinopteri > Elopiformes > Megalopidae > Megalops > Megalops cyprinoides. Next base: position 23,768,548 of record NC_050589.1, read on the forward strand.
ATAATTCAGATTCAATAACATCACACTACAGTGACATTATATACTGTACATATGCCTGTGCGGGACTGTAGCTTTTGAAACATGTTAAATCTCTTTATTTGTATATATTCTTATTTACGTAAGATTATATTTATACATTTTATATATTTGTATATAAGCCTGTTTGAATTTGTATTTTTATGAGCCTGTAACAGTATTAGTAACAGTAGTACTGTGGAGGATGTCACCATTTAAGCAACCGTGAGCTCTCAAGACCACAGCTCATATGTCACCTTCTCCCTTAGGACTTACAGTCAGAGAGCACTGGGCTGAGATACTGCCGTGAACCCATTGAAAACAGTGCTTCCTCCTGAATGTATTCAATTGGTCATGTGTCCTGTGCCTGGACAAAGCTGTCTAAGCACAATGTTACAGGGCTGAGGTTGAGGCAGTAGAGGGCGCTTTACCTCTATCTCCACCTGGTCACGAGTCAGAAGCGAGAATAGGCAGAGCAGGTGCGTGGTTCAATAGCAATGAAGGAATTTGGCTTGTAACCACAAGGTTGCAGTTTCCATTCATAGATAGGGACTGCCATTGAACCCAGGATCAGAAGAGAAGGTAGGTGGAGAAAACAGGTTGAGAATGTGACATAGAAATAGTCAAGGAATTGCACTTGTAGCCAGAAGATTCTTGTTTTGATTAAGTGGTGACTTCTGTTGAACCTTTGAGAAACATACATAACCTGAAAGTACTTCAGTAACAGAGCTACACAGATATTTGATATGAACAATCCCCCTGGATAAGGACATCATGCCAAGCAAATAATTAAGCATATAGACCAGCAGACAGCTTGGTTCAGCATCACTGGGTATTGCTTTAATGATGCTGTCATAATTCTGCATCGGCCTTTGATATCTGCACACACTATAATTGTTTCATTTGTGTACTTATTATGCTCTAATGCTGTTTCTCTAATTAGCTTATCCTGGGCATGGTGGGTAAAAGAAGAAAAACAGTATGTACAGCATACAGTACACTGTGTACAAGAACTAGTCAATTTCAAAACTAGAGGTTCTTCTGAGCCTTGTGTCATAGGGTAGTCATTGCTTGGCTTAGATTGTCATTGGCTGCTGCTCTTGCCTGAGAACAGATCTGCATATACATTAGATTGCAAAAAAGGCAAGTAATTAACTCTTGGTGCTGTGACAAGAGTTTCACATGGATTTTGTTTTTTTACATGATTCATCCCGGTTGATCTAGCTGGAGGTACAGATGTAAAGATTGTTCTACCAGAACACACAATGTTGTCAAATCTGCTGTTTGTTTTACACCCAGGTTTAATTGCATTATGCTCCAAACAGGCCAATATTAGGTTCAGAGGCATTCCAAGGCATACTGGATCTTCATCACATCCCCAGAAAAAACAGAGCTCCTGCATTCAGAGTCTCCAGCATTTCCTTCAATTGGTTCCCTTGCTTGTTCAACTGTGAAAGCTGCTATTGGTGCTTGCAAGACCAAAAGTGACCCCCCACGATTAAACACAATCACCACTGCAGTTAGTTTCCCCAGCTATTGGTAAATCATGTTTGAAACTTATGGACAACATATACACAGCAATACAATAGTGTTATTTCAACTCATTTTAACTGCAGAGAAATACAATGATTTCACCAGATTGTGAGCCCTGCTGTTAGGTTTATTATCTTTTTTTATGGAAAACATAAAGTAATATATACCCACATGCTGTTTGAATGGTCCTGTACAATTTTATGGGCAAGACACAAGGGACAGCATTAGAATCATGATAGCCCTTAGCAGGCATCTTGAAGTTTACATCACACCTGTACACATACACCTGTGTATATTGATAGGAGGAATTATTTTTAATATTCAAGATACATTTTTATTTTTCTCATCACCATTCTCACACAATAGAGAGAATTTTGTCTATTGTTGCCATTAAGTTTCCAGACCCTTACATTCACCCCCATCAAAAAAAATAGCCTAGGCTTATGAAATCAGCTGACCTGATCAAAGACACAAAGTCATACTGCCGGGGCAGAGCTGGCAGGACTGTTCCCAACGCATGGATGGGACCACCCAGGGGAAGGACCCTTCTACGCTCAGGGACATGGGAAAGGCAGGCTTATTGTTTCCAACCTTTCGGTGCCCTCATTAAAAGCAGAGTAATTACCGTTCATTCCTGCCATCTCCGTCTCCTTCTCCTCCTGCACTGGGAGATGAGGCCCATGGCATGCCAGGACATTCTCGGTCAGGATGGGGCCTTTTCCGTTGTGTGCCACTCAAGTGTGGGACGTCTCTGCTGTTTAAAAGACTTTGGAGAAAGTGCACTTGACGTTTATGGCCTCGGGGAAAAAAGGGCAGGAGAAAGGGCTTCTAATTCATGCAGCTTTGTCAGAGCCTGAAGGGTCCATTAGGGCCTTGATGCAGGTTTCCCCAGAGCAGAGGGGGGTGCTGTATGAGAGTGCACACAAAGCACCTCCAAAATCCCACTTTGCTGGAGCATCTCCACTGGCCACAGGCCAAAAGTAACTGTGTGCCTTGCTCAAAGGCCCTCTTTCAACAACGAAAGTCAACTGATTTTCCGGTCATTTGACATGATGCATGATGAACACCTGATGGCTTTTATAAGCACCCAGCACAAGCACAACATTTACTGAGGACAAAAATGCTGTGATTTGATATGGTCACTTCAAAGCTCAACACGTTGAAACTCCAGAAATCATTTCAGGGACCACTTTTAGTGCTTGGAACTCTGCCATTACTGGTCACTGGTCTCAATGACCACTCTAGACTGCTGGTCCAGCCACATTCAACACAAGACCTGGAGATGGATGCTATTTGTTTGGCCATTTTTACATGCCTTGCACATTTCAGCTGACCACAACAATGAAAAATACAATTTAAATAGCACATTTCATAATAAAACTGCAGTCCAAAGCACTTCACAGTGAAAGTCAGATCAGCATAACGTTTAAAAATAAATAAATTAGAATTCCAAAATAAAATAAAATCTAAATGACATCACAATGTAAATGAATAAAATACATACCTTAATACTTGAAATTGCCATATTTAGAATTTAATGAGCAAATTCAAACCATAAAATACATCACTGGATACTCCACCTAATTAAGCCTCTCATGTCTGACATTACAGATCTCTAGTGACAGTTTGACCCTTTCTTGACTGCTGTCATGAGATTATGCGGGGATGGAAAGTATTCACACTAATGAATATGTTCAGCATAGGCAGAAAAAACCACCACTTTACATCAGCTTTTACATCTCACAAGCTCATGTGGAAAAATGTCTCAATTTGACCAGCTTTACCCCACAGAAAATGGAGCAGTAATGAAAACTATGTCCTACATTATGCCCAGATCGCTGACCCAGTTGGCACATATCCCAAATCTACGATATGAAATATCTTACTGCACACGTCTGCCCTCTGAACATGACGTTGGTGTATCGCAGGGCTTCTGTCCTTATCTGTGTGTTATGGATAAAAAGGGAGGCAATATGTACCATTTTCTTCGGTGTGACTTGGCAAACCTTTACCTCATGAGATGTTGTTGTGCGCAGTGTAAAATAAATTTGTTGATGAATGCAATGAGAATGGTGAAACTTCAGCATTTCTGGAGAATATAGCCTATATGATCACAGGGCAGAAAGACATTCTTTTTCCAGTTTTCCAGTGCATGGAACTGTGTGGCTTGCAGCCTAAGACAGCCCTTCTGTCCTTGTGCTGTATGAGGTTTACTGTGACAACAACCCGCTGCAGTCCACAGTCTTTGAGCCTGGGGTGCCTCATAACCGTTACCATGGCATCCATTCCTGAGGCTCCATCGTGAGACCTGTGACCCAAGCCACTCACGGAAAGCACTCACTATGCAACAGTAAGCGAGTCAACGTCAATGGGTTTTTAAAGACGGCACATAGCTGAGGGTAATTACCCAGGGATAGTGACTGTGCATGTGGATTTCAACTGTTAGAATAAACTCTTTATTAATGAAACATGTTACTGCACTGACATATACTGCCTTCATCTTATCAAAGAGGATCTCTCTAGTGTAGCTGCTATACATCCTAGTCTGTCAGGAATTTCACAGTGCACAAATAAATGTTTTATTTCTCCTCATACAACTATCCTATTGCGATGTCATTTAATTAAAGGGTGCTTAGATCATTCTCATAAAAATGAACAGCAGTTTATCTCAGTATTAATTAATATACACTAATGTTGAAGGAACTGAGTGGAGCTTGATAGTACATTTCAGGCATGGGTAAAAAGGCAATTACTTTTTGCAGAAGTACTTTTTCTTGGAAGTACTCAGCACACACAAAGCAGAAAGGCCCTCTGTAACAGGTGAATGATGTGGCATTCCTCTACCAAACACATACCCTGCATTTGCTTTTCCCAGAGAACAACCCAGGTCACCCTGAGAGTTTTTGATCAAGCTGAAGTAATGGTTCAGTTGTGTTGTTATTTGAGGCCTGGTGTCCAAGGTCCCATTTAATTGTTAAGATATTTAGAGGTTGTCCCAGCAAAGCCCCAACATTCTGCTCATTGCTGGTTCCTCCCACTCCTCCGACTGTAGGAGTCCACACAGAGAGATCCTGTTTGTGTGGCAAAAACAAGGGCATGGTCTATTCCATTACACTTCAGCCACTTGTGCTCTGATTATCATTGCATTTTGATTTGCTGAATATATTTAAGTTTTATACATAAATTTGAGCTCCTGCTTAGAATAATGACCTCCATATGACTATGTAACAATTTTCAAATGGTTCACAGAGCACATTTTGTATTGAGATGTTTGGAGTAGTTGAGGACACAAACAAGATGCAGGCTATGGGTGAACCACAACCAGCACATTAAATGTTAATAAAAAGCTAATTCTGGACAAGTGGGCATATCGGTTTTTGAAGAGTGTTCATTTGCTTGCTTTGCAAATTAAGGATCCTCACTTGGAGGTATCATAATTAAAGACTTTACTAACAAAACATATTACAGAATATTTAGTGTAATACAGATTTTACATGCTATTGTTTTTAACGTGCTAAATGAAGTAATCTTCTGTGCATCACATTATATGTGCCAGTATAATTTAATTAAACCACAACTCGTTTCTGTGAAATATGACAGAAGTGTGTGTCCCACACACTGGCATTTACTGGATTGTGTAGGCATGACTTCATTCATATGCAAAGCCCACATACATGTGTGCATTACTGAATGACAAACTCTCTTCACAGCAAACTGCTCTCATTTACTGCCTCATATTTAAAAAAATACATAACATAAGGTCATGCAATCAACAGGTATCATGTTTGTAAAAAAGGGCAGATAATGAAGAGGACATATTAATCAAATAATAAAAAAAGATCCAATTCATGAAACCGTTTTTTTTTTAAGCTTATACAGGTGTTGTAATGTACTGAAAGGTCACTTTTGGGTAGTCTTAAGTTTGAACTTAAACAGGTTTGAACTTATCAACATCTACAATTAAACCATAATTGTTTTAATGATTTAATGACAACTTCCTAAAACACACTTTATATCTCCTTGAAATACAAATAATATACTGAGGAATAAGAATTTAGAAGGATTCAATCTTGATCACATTCCTCATATCACCGTATTTTAATATTGGCTCAGCAAGATGTTGAGCAAGGATTTATTGATATCCTATCCCTTGGCGTGAGCATGATGGAATATAGTTTGTAATTCTATACTGCCCTCTATTGTCAGATTTGTGTAATTTCTTTCTTCGTGCCCCTTTCTCTACAAAGCTGTGAAATCAATCTGCTGTACTCATTAGCATTTACATTTAATCATTTTTTGAGACGCTGTTCTTCAGAGCTGTTCTGTTCTTCCAGCTGAGTTAGATTGCATCAAAAATTCAACGGACCAATAATGAAATAGATCACAATTAGGTTCACTAGCTCATCACTGTATGCTACATTTGGATCTGTAGTTTAAAATTTTAAATTAAACTTTAACTGACAACATGCTAAGTTTTATCTTGCTGTATCGTTATAGATTATTATTTTATTATTATTTTAGATTATTAATATATATTAATTTGTAGGGGCAGCATGTCGGCCATATTAAATCTTATATTATAAAAATGTTTTCATATGGGAGATCAAGTGTTGGTTGAAATAACTTGTTTTAATCATGTAAAGAAAATCTTCTAAGGCATTGTGTAAACAGCAAGGAAGAATACATTCTCACCCTGACTCCACTTCACATTCTGAAAAATACATACAAAAATACAACTTTGCACAATGCCCACCAGAAAGAAATGCAAGTCACACAGAGGCTGAGCACTTTAGACCACCAGATTATTACAGAGCGCTGTTTAATAGGAACTATTTAATTGGGAGTAGTTACACAATGACTGTGTAATTTACGTCATTTGTTACGTTACGTGTTTCTTTGTGAAAGAAAAGGCAAAGGTAAATACTATAGTGTATCTTAGGTAGAGAACTTCTTTGCGGCGTGTAAACTACAGCTGTGGTCGCATGTAGAGCGTTGCAGTCAGATATAATCTTAATCTTGCCTCTGCACTGCGATAACACGTTCAGAATTGATTCATAAAACTGTTGCATCTAATCACTTTGTTTTAATCAAACATATGCATAAAAGCATCAGCGCTGACATCAGTGTTTCTCAAGTACACTGCTCGCCCGTCCCATCCTATTTAGCTACGTCACCTAAATATTTGACGTTACGCACTACGTGCCCCTGTGGTTTTGAGTGAGGAACCCCTAGCACGGAGCTGCCAACGCCCGGCATAGACGCTACTATACCGAGAGAGGAAACGGTAAGGGAAAATATGCCAAATAAATTATTTGACCTTTGCAAAAAATGCTACAAGTAGAATTACCTCCATATGATTTGTGGGTAATAACACACCATCCCTTGTCTTAGTTTTCGATGTTTTCCAAAATGCTTGTTTTTGTGGGTGTGAGAGTAGTTTTGTCTCATTCAAGAACAACAGCAGAGAAGACGAAAAAGCCTCCAGCTAAAGAGTCTATGAATTATGGATTATTCCGTCCGCTAGGTAAACGGATCACGGATTCACGTGGTGTAAATCTGGATGTGTTTGTTGAAGATCTTAATTGAAAGGGCAAAATTAATCCTTGTCATGCTTACTCGGGATATCAGACCGGAATGGCGGTATGCGGTGATGCTAGCTGTTTCGCTCGCTAGCCGGCTAGCTTGCCTTGCTAGCAACTAGTGGTGCGAAGAGGAAGGAATGTAGCGAGCTAGCTGTTAGCATTATATTTTTTTGCATCTCGCTAGACTTTTAGTACAGTAACAGCTATAATATACCTTGAACAGAATTGTATGGTAGTTAAATGTTCATAACGACATTGGCAGGATGGGTGTATAAGCATTTAATCAACGTTAAATTGCTGCACCGGAAGCAAGGGAAGTCGGCTACGTTGACAGAGACGCACGGCTCTGCACTGGTAGTACAGACGCGAGCTCATCCTGTGAATGAAGATATCGTGAACATGACTTGGGCAGCATTTAAATTTGTAAAAGTACCGACTCTGTTTAACTTTGAAAACTGGCTAGGTAGTAGTTAGTGTTGAATTTACGGTAGCTGTCCAAATTGCTTAACGTTGGGCTTGCAAGCTGAAGTTACCGATTTGATGCTTGAGCCTTTGAAACTGACGTAGCGTTTCGCTTGCTGTCAGTCTGGATTCTAGATAGAATGACTAGCAGTTAAATTGCATAAACAATCAGCTGTGAAATAGTGCTGTTTATTCTCGATGTTAAATATATAAAACATGAATAGTGAGGTCTACCTTGCTAAGTCTGTCATTAACCAATAGGTTGCCATTTTTTCTTATTCATATTAAGTTTGGTAGCCAGGTGGTCCAAGGAATTGGAAAATAAAATGACGTTAACGCAGTAACATAAGGGTTATTGAGCGCAAAATGACAACTGTCCCATTGCTTTTCACATACCATCTGACTCTCATTTAGCAGGCTTAGTCCTGTAACGAAATAGTATCTAGAAATCGAAATACAGTATCTCCTTTCATTTTGACTGGCTTGTGATAGCATTTTGTTGGTGCATGTGTTGTGATTGTCCCTGAATTGCAACATGACGGCATCTGCCCTCACTGATAGACTGTTTTCTTCTAGTCGGAAAGGGATGGTCCTCGGTTGTTCTGCCAGACAGAGGTCTTTTCATGGTTTTCAACAAGAGCCCAACACTGGCCGTTAGTGTTAAAACTTATCTGCAAAGTAGATTTTCCCATTGCAGGCATATAAATCTTAGCCAAGTTTGGTTCACATCAAGAAATGCTATTGAGTGTAATTTAACCCTAAATGCAATACAGTCTGATACTATGCATGTAATCTGTATGTGTGTCTCCATCACTGTTTTTTTTTCCATATGATCTGTTTATGTACTTCATAGAGATCAGCTGTCATACTATCAGCGTCTGATGAACTAACTGTACAAACTGTCACAATCAGAAAGCAGCCTTTATCATACTTTGTTCACAACTTGAGTTCAAAGTTTCAATGCTTGTTTTAGTTTCAGTGTCATTCAACCATGGCAGCATGTCAGCTCGGTTCATAGGTGACTGTAATATTTCCCACATGGGCACAAACAGATGTGCTTCACCAAAAGTGTTAATGCGAAATATAATGCACTGCAGAAACTGAAGCGCTACAGCCATCAAGAACGCATCAGGCCCTAAGCTCAAAAATATCTGCGTATAAAACTATGTATAACCACAAGATGACATACTGAAATGGAAGACATATATTCTGAGTGCATAGAGCATAATCATTCACTTCATGATCATCCTACTCCAGGAAACCAGCTCTTTACTGCAGCCTCCAGAGACTCTGCCTGGCAGAGAGCATTGTCTGTCTGCAGGACTTCTGAGAGAATTGCATATTATTTTTGTGATATTGATTATTTTCTCAAAATTCAATCAATGATGATATTATAAATAATAAAGGGTTATACTGTTATGATCATTTGTATTTAGGATTTCCAAAATATAGCTCATCATGTGCATTGATCCTAAAAACTTCACAAATAGAAATGGGAATTTTAAAAAAGTGCTATGCTTCCAGTCCTCTGAAATCCCTTTGAATTATTCAGTTGTGTGGACTGCTTATAAATTGTTGGCCTGGGACTTCGGTGTACAAAGAATCCTGTAGCTAATACACTGATATTGTAAATTTGTTGGGAGTTTATTTTAATACCATGGTGAGCTGTGAACATAAATATCATGATATTACTTTGACATCCCTCCCTATAGCTTGAGTTCAGGATTCTTCACCACAGGACTCTGTAGAAATGAAGGCCTGCATATTGTGAAATATCAGATTGTCACTGGCAACCAAGGAAGGAAGGTTGTCTAAACCCGCGAATGAAGATGTGTCACCTCCGCAGTGTTAAGCGTGTGAAAGAGTGACTTCAGCATGAATTATAATTTTAATATGGCGTTCTTGGCTACAGTAGTTCTCTGTTCCTTGCATACCCACTAAACAGTAATGTAAGATACACCACATTCGATTTTAGCTTTTCTGTAAAGTTAACCCTTTAAATGAAAGCTTTGAGCTGTGATACATTGTAGCTTTCCATCAAAACTGGGTAGAGTGAAATTATAGGAAGAAGGCTGACTGGGTTTTTGTTCATTTCAGAATAAAGGCAAAAATGGCCTTTTGATGAGAGACATGAATGCATCTCCGTTTGTTAAAAGAGGCAGCCTGGATGATACCTTGATGTATAGTCACTGTCTAATCTGGAGCAGGTGTTTATAAATGCATGTGCCCTATATGCAAAGCCCTACTGGTAGAGTGTATTCCCAAATGCTTGCAGTCTGTGAAATATGTTAACAGTTAAAAGCCTGGTTTTATAACTAAAACAGTGCTGCCATTTCAGCCCAGATAAGTTAAAAGATGAGAAGTCAGAGGTGTTTTTTCATTTGGGGGGGGGGGGGGGGGGGACACACAATGTGGGTTCTTTAATGTGTGGACAGATTAGTCCACATTTCCTCATCTACAGCCACTCTTTGATGTCTTATAAAAATCCCCCTGAAACGGGTTGCGTTGTGAGGTTGGTGTGGCTGTATATTTTTGAGTTATTCTGGTAGAACTCGGTGCAGTTGGTGTTGTAGTGCAAAGCCGTTAACCCATTCCAGTCTGGCTCTAGGGGTGGTAGTTATACTGGTAGAGCAGTGCTGGAAGCAGGATCTGCTCGGTGTCATTAGCAGCAGTGGCTGTGCTTACTCTGCGGAGACATGCCATCATTGCCACAGCGTGTGCTTAAATTGGCGCAGCAGGACACCTCTGGCGGGTAGCATATGTGCTCGCTCTCCCACTAAGCCTCACTGCAGACAGACCAGACACAGCTTGCCTTAGCAGTACCGGGGCTTAGACCACTACACCACCTCACTGCATTGCAGCTGGGCTGGATCTTCCCAGGTGGAAACCATGTTTAACATCCCCCAGCTTGCTGGAAGTCCACTAGACCATGTCTTACTAATTTAAAAAGAAAGATCTATAGTAAAATTGTCAGTTTAAGACTAATTTCGGGGATCCTGTGTTGGAAACGGAGACGTTTTTCCTGTCCTTCGATTTGTCTCAGAACGTGGGTCCTTGGGTGTGGTTGTGTGTACATGCATTGCGGCCTGTACTCCTGCTGCCATCTGTGCAGTTCATGCCAGGCTGTGCTCATGTGGGGAACAGGGATGCAGATCGTTGCAAGAGTCTCACATGATGAGCTGTTACTTGATAGCGAACCTTGCGATTCTCCTGACACCTGCATTCAGTGCTGTGGTGCGTCTCGAATAGTGCTGAGGGTTGTGGAGGTGTGAAATTCACAAGAGATTTAAACAGTCTGGAAAAGATCTAGAAATCCTAAATTAGTAGGACATCTGTGGTCTGAGTTAATTGAGCCCAGAGGTCAAAGAAGGTGATTACATTTTGATTATTGATTATATTTGCAACCTTTTTTTAAACTTGTATCACTAATATTGTATTATTTTCTTTATAGCATACTTAGTTTTTATTACTGTCTAAATGATGCCAAAGCGCCTCTGTGTTCCAATAAGGTACGCTGGTACTTCAGTCTAAAGGCCAGAAGAACACCTCTCTAATAGCTGAGGCTAAATCGTATGTTTCCCCCCAGATAATCAGGCTGATTTGGGACCACTTCTCCCACAGACAAGCAATAGCAGGCATGTTTTAATAGTCAAAATGGATGAGATCATTTTGCTAACTGAGGGACACAGGAATGCACCAGTTTTCAGAGGAGAGGAAATGCAGAAAACGTCCTTCCTTATTCCTTTATATTATTTCTTGATGGTGTTTTTTTCCCTTAACGCTGGGGGATTTTATGTGGTAGATAGCAGACCTACTGCTCTTCTGTTCTTTTTGAGTAAAGCTAATTCCCTGAACATTGTTGTGCTCGCGGGATGGCTTGAGGGCTGTGTTGTGAATGGTGATACTTTGCATTGTGAAAGGCTGCCCTTTTCCATATGCTTTTCTTCCCTCGAATGGAAGGCGACTCTGCTCGGCTTGCTAGAGATGGGGTTGACTTTTCAGCACCATCTGAAAGCCGTGGCTGACTTTCATTCACGACCAGCATATAAAAAGCAGCAGATGTCTTGCGTTTCCTGGCACAGTGCAAAGTGTCAGACTTTTTTTGCGATTTGTAGAAATGCTAAACTGAAGCACTACAGGTGGTGGTGGTGGTGTGGGTGTTAGCCTGCCTTTAATGCCTGCAGAGCCTTCAGTGGAGCTCCGCTCTTGGCTTCAGTGTATCCAGCGGTTTAGTGCAGTGTGATGCGTTGTTCCAGTTGGGAATTCATCTCAGGCCTAAAATAGTTTGAATCCAAGTTCCCTGTTCCAGAACCCATGGGGGAACAAAAGGTCAACAGTGTCGTTCTGATGGAAAATATCTCGTTGGATGAAGACTTGGGGGTGGGTGCACATAGCCTTTTCCCAGCTTGGCAGCATGGATTTATCAGCTTGATCTGACACAAGTCGGCTCAGAACCCTAAATAATTGAGGAAATCGGTCTACTTGACAGGTGCAGCTCTTGTTTTTGGCTCGGGCTAACCGCAAGCAGGGTTTAAGCAGTCTGGGATATTTCGCCTGCTGTCCATCCTACTGTAGAAGCCGCTTCCAAGAAGCATACAGTATGCACCTTCGTCTTCTCACAAAGCAGCCTCATCAGATGTCTGTGGAGTTCAAAGCTTCGAAACTATGATTGCTGAGTGGTATGTTGGTCACGTGACTTCACAAGGCAGCATGAAAAGAGGGGTGGACCTCATTAGGGCCAATCCTGAGGCAGGAGTTGCTGTTCAAATCATGGGGAGGCTTGTCTCTGTGCTAACCAGCTTCTCTCTCTTCCTCTCCCAGATCTTGAATGAGACCAGTGGATCCTAACAGAGTGCAGCTATGCAGACGATTAAGTGTGTGGTAGTGGGTGATGGTGCTGTGGGTAAAACCTGCCTCTTAATCTCATATACAACCAACAAATTCCCCTCCGAGTATGTACCAACGGTAAGTCCCTTTCTGTGCGGAGAGTAATCTGTCAGTCTGTTAATTCTCAGTCAGTTCTATAGTGGTACACCTCCTCTGAGAGGGCAGGACATGTTTACAATGTCCTGAAGCGTATTGCACAAAGCCAGGCCTACCTCAGACAAAAGTAAGATTTATTGTTCTGCCCAGTCCTTAGCCTTTATTCTTTTATTCCCTGAGCTGAATGTTTGATATGGAAATTGGGGAGGGGGGCTTCGTTGGTTTAATTTATCTGCTGTGACAGGATGTGAGTAGATTTGAAGTCTTTTTCTCTGTTCCACCACAGTTCAGATCCTGGTGATGTGAAAGCATGTCACGGAGAAGGTTCATGTCTAGTTATCGCTTTGATTTTGGCAGTTCTGAGAGCCTTGCAGATACTGAAGGAAAACAGCGTTTAGCCTTTGCACTCAACTTCTTGCTTGTTGATCCCTCTTGCAGGTCTTTGATAATTATGCGGTAACGGTTATGATCGGCGGGGAGCCCTACACCCTAGGACTGTTTGATACAGCCGGTACAGTATGCTGCTGTTCATCTTCTCTCTCCCCTCTGTGTACTTGGGATTTCTAGCACTGTGTTGTGTTTTGTGCAGTAAAACCTTTTCTGGTTGTTGAAAATGCCTGTGTAAAATATGTGGAAGTACACACCCCAGGTTAACCCAGTGCGATGACCCTGACCAAGCAGTTCCTTGGTCAGTTGAGTCACAAATATTATCTTGTAAATGTCTTCGTTATGATTATTATAGTGAAAGGTTGTTGTGTTTGCCACAATGTAGCTTCCCGTTTAATCCAATAACAATTCCTTCTTAGAGTGTGATGATTTGGATTGTAGTGCATGTGATAGATGTGAATCACATGGTGGACTGACATGGCCCTTTGTCTCTTCCCCCCAGGTCAGGAAGATTATGACAGATTACGACCCCTGAGCTACCCCCAGACTGACGTCTTCTTAGTTTGTTTCTCTGTCGTTTCGCCTTCTTCGTTTGAAAACGTTAAAGAAAAGGTGGGTCAGACATCATCTCCGCAGTGTCACACTGTGCCGCGCAGTGTCCCAGGTGCATTTGTCCCATAGTCAGCTCTGATAAAATAAAGATCAGAGTTGCTTTTAGCTGCTGCTGCTGCTGTGTCGGCCCATAATTCATTGCATCCCGCACACTCAGCACATGTGTCGTCATGCTTCATACGTGGGCAGGGAACATGATAAATGTGGAGCGCTTGGTATGAAATTTTCAGAGCTGACGCGGTCTTTTTCCACCCCCTCCTCGCAGTGGGTTCCAGAAATCACTCACCACTGTCCAAAGACTCCCTTCCTGCTGGTTGGAACGCAGATCGATCTGAGAGACGACCCCTCCACCATCGAGAAGCTCGCCAAGAACAAACAGAAGCCCATCACCCCGGAGACGGCCGAGAAGCTGGCCCGCGACCTGAAGGCCGTCAAATACGTTGAGTGCTCCGCCCTCACGCAGGTGAGTGACCCATCTGAAGTGTCTTCACCCCCCCTCCCCCCCCCTCACTGGGTGAGGAAGGCTGACACACAGCCCTCACACTCAATGTCATGTGTTCACATTTGGACACAGGAATGACTGCATCTGGTCAGGCCAGAAAATGCCTCTCACAGTGCTGTCACTGCATGTTCAGGTAGAAAGGGGATCAAATATGTGCTCAGGATGGTGCATTCAGACTCGTTTGCATTGCAAGGTATCCTCTCAGTCACAGGCTCTTTGAGTGAATTCCTTGTCCCAGTTAAAGCTACGTTGCGCAGCGCTACAATTCTCAAAGTAGCTGTGCTCACATCAAAGCATGGTGTTTCACTGAATCTCTCATGGGAATGTAGGCCGCGTTACGCTGGGCAAATGTGCATTTGCATTTGCTGTATTACTGCTTCCCCTAATGGTGAGTGAATATCTTCCTGTTGCCTGTCTGATTTCACCATGGAGATCTTACAAAATGGTGACTATGGAGACAGTGGGCTTGCTCTGAGGCAGAGTTTGATTTTTCATCAGATTGGTAGTAAATATCTTGGTCTAAATGCCCTCACTGTTCTTGATCATTTGCTCCATTCTGTTCAGTATAGTTGCTGTCATTGACAAGTGCATCCCTGGTGCGTACCTTGGCACACCTGTCTGTCCACCAGTGTTTAATTCAGTCCAGGTGACTGAAATCCTCTTTTTGAGGGATTACCTGATTTGGCTGTCCCAGTGGTCATTTTATTTCTGATCCATGCATGAATGCGGTAATCCAAAATAGAAATCTTTTGGTATTCTGCTCAATATCAGCATGATTGTTTTTTGGTTTTGCAGTACTACTTGTAAACCTAGTAAGCAGTGACAAACATATGAAGACATGAGGGTGTTTTCTTCCTAGATTAGCCAACATTCTGGGTCTGGTGCCCGTAAAGCTGTGACCAAAATACAGCTTAAGATGTTGTATGCTCTTTCTGATATTATATCCATCCTCCATCTCTGATTTTGACTTGCTGTTTGTCACATAATTATGATCTGTGACATACTTGAATCGATGTGTTAGTCGTGGGTCATTCTTGCAGCTTGATCTCACGATGGTTTTCATACAGCAAATGCATCTGAACCAAGATGCTTTGCTATGACTGGCTGGTTTCCTGCTAGCAGAGGTGTGAAGGAGAAACTGGGTCCTGATAGAACGCTGCATTCTTAAAGTAGATTTTTTTTGCTCCCTTGAGGCCTTACTAAGTGCAAGTAGAAATTGCATACCCAATGATAACAGGGTGCAGGCTAGCTGAGTAACTGATAGCAAGGAGTGAGGAACACCACAATCTAGTGGCCTGTATTGAGACTAAGGATCGCTGTTACAGCACAACCAGCACCCCCATTAGTCATTTGTCTGATCTGCAGTGGTTTACTGTTGCTTTCACTACGGTTTGTTTGGCTTTTCCGATAACATCTTCAGAAGTGCTGCAGGTTGATTGATGCATCTATAGCACATGTTCCTGGCAGCATGGTCAAAATGCTTTTGAATGGGTCGAACAATCCAGGCTATATTTTCTCAGTAATGACAAATTAATAGCTGTCCAGACGGTATGACAGATTTAACAAATGGCAGGAGGTGTTGAGCTGTGTGGCTACATGAACATATACAGACAGCCATTGGGAGCAGACAAAAACACAGAAAAGGCCCTGCTCTGGCCCTGGTTTCTTTGGTGGATCCTTTTATTGGTAGAATACTAGAGCGCCTTGCCCAAGGGGGAAATAGCAGTGCCCAGTCTGGGACTTAAACTTGCAACCCTCTGCTCATGCACTGAATTTCTTAACCACACCACCAACTGCTGCCTAGTAATTACTTAATAGTTTTCAAGTGTTTAACAGTTAGGCTCTGTAAAGGGTGTGTGAAAAAATTGTGTAGTTAACTCTATAAGTACAGTGTCATTTTTTTCTGATATTTAGTATGTTGCTCTTATCCTGTGAATGAGTGAATAGAGCAGCCTTTTGTATACTTGTAATATCAGTTCTGTCACAGCACTGACTCTGGCCAGAAGGGTTTCTGTATTTATTTTGGATGAATTACTGACAGCTACTTCAGATGAGAGGGGAAAAATGAAAATGTTGAAGATGGAAAAAATTGTCACTCATCTCCAACAGATGTGGAGGTTCTTTTTTATACTATATAAATAATCTTAAATATTGGGCTCTAACCGGTAGAGATCTGCTTGCTATGTCTGTCAGTCTGTTCTGGATTTTGGCGTGCAGAGTCACTTCCCCCCCCCAAATTTTATTTCTTGCCCTTTTATCCTCAGTTTTGCATGTTGAGGCTGACTCTCCTCAAGCTTCCATTTTGTTATCCTAAGTTTTGTTTCTTGTGTCGTCTCTTCCACCTCTTCCAACCTCAAGCTCTTCCTTGCTATTGTGTGCACTGCTGTGGATTGGAGGGTGGGGGGAGTGGAGCGCTTGATTCATTCTCAGAAATGCCATCTGCTGCTTGCTTGCTTGCCTGCTTGCTTCTCTAACCTGTTTGCTGTGACTGCTAACTCTGGTGCTTTTCTCTCTCTCTCTCTCTTCTCTCTCTCTCCCCCCTCCCTCCCTGTGTCTCTGTAGAGAGGTCTGAAGAATGTGTTTGATGAAGCTATCCTAGCTGCGCTCGAGCCTCCCGAAACGCAGCGAAAACGGAAGTGCTGTATATTCTGAAGCCTTTTCCTTTTTATACGGCCCTGTCAGCCCCTCTCATGTCTGCCGCCACCCTCAGTATTCTCCCTGTAAAAAAATGCACATCCGTCCGGCTAAGAGCCCAGCTGCTGTCCTTAAACACGCCTGCTTTCAGAACCTCTGGGAATTTTTTGTTTGCTTTCTGTAGCTCTCTGTGCTGTCATTTCCGTTTCCCCCTCGACCATTATTCTTCCTGTTATGAGTCTGTACTCAGAGGATCAGTGATCCTGTATTGCCTTCAACTTAGGGATGCCATCGAGTGCTGTCCTGTACAGAAGGGCCTTCTTGACGTTTGTTTGCTTGAAGGTATAGATTAGGCTGCTCTTGGAATTTGTTCCTACTTTTTTGTTACAGAATGATTTCTAATACCTCAGAGGTTAGTTTCTTTTTCTTTTTTTTTTTTTTTTTGCAAAATCAAGAAGGAAAGATATTTTTTCCACGGATCAGTGCATTGTGAATTAAGAATCCTCTTTTTTTTTTTTTTTTTTTTAAAGATTTTTCCATTGCTTACATCAGTGTATTTTTTGTACTACAAATGTATCATAAAATGTTAAATCGAAATGTGATCTATGGCCTGAATTTGCCAGTTGGATGTTATTGGTATCAAAATGAAATGTGGAGAATGAAAACCAGTATAAGTCTTGTGAAATGTGAGTTGAATAAAAGGAAAACTGAAATTCATTCTTCCTGTCAGTCTTTGTTGCTCTACGGCTTTGTGAAAAAATATGAACATTTCCCAGGTAATTGTGTCACAAAATGGGTGGTATGTAGGCGTTGGTTTGGAAACTGGGCTTGTCATCCTGTAGTTGTAGCTTCAAATTTGAAGTGGGTCACTGCCGTGCTGAGCGAGATGGTACTGTGCTTTCATATTAGTCATTGGTCTGCATGAGTGTGTACTATGTAAGCTGCATTCTAAATCTCCCTGGTTTTGCAGTGCAAATAAATAATGATGGTAAATATTCAGTCAGGTGTGTGGAAGGTAGACTTTTTGGAACAGTATCACAGGCCTGCAAAGTGGGGTGGGAGCCCCTAGTAGACTTAGCTGCGCAGGGCAGGGGTCAGATGTGACCCAAGTCTCTTAAGCCACAGGTGAATGATACGGGAGGCGGTGCAGTCCCCTGATCAGTTCTGGCCAGTTGTAATGAAAGACCAGTGGGAGTTTAACACAGTGGAGAGCAGAACCAGTAGCTGTGGGACACTGTGTGTGTGTGTGTGTGTGTGTGTGTGTGTGTGTGTGTGTGTGTGTGTGTGTGTTGTGGGGACCAGGTGTCCTGCTTGCTCCATTCCCCCTCTGCCTGCTCCTTCAGTGTGAGTGCAGGCCTGTGTTTCAGCAGATCTGTGTGTTTTACTTGCCCCATCTTTGATCTGCCGTTTCTTTCCACCCATGTCTGGCCTTGTTTGACACAGCTTTGTTTTCTTGTTTCTGTGATATTCATGGATGACTTTGTATAAAGCAGACAGAGCAAAAACTCAGCCGGTAGCGATGACATTATTAGATGCTATATCGTTTTCCCTCCCCTTATGATCTAGGCCAGAGATGGGTATGTCCAGTCCTGGAGGCCTGCTGCAAAATCTGCTGGTTTTCTGACTTGTCTCAAGGAATTAATGCCATTTTCCGGCTCTGGAGTCTTGTGTAAATCAATTGCAGATTGAAAAGATAGCCGACTCCAAGAGGCAAGAAAGGAGTCTTCCAAGATGGGAGTTACTCATCCCTAATGTAGGCTGTTGTGTAATAGACATGTGTGCAGCGGGCAACCAAGTTCTGTTTTCACCTAAATTCTGCTAAGACCTGATCAGACCGTTTTAGCCCTTCCTCAGTCAGTGACACTTGGTGTCGCTCTGGTGTTTCCCTTTGTTTCTAACTGGCTTCATAACCATCAAGCCCAGCTGTGTACAGATTCCACTATCATGTTTGCCGCAGAGTTTCAGACCTGAAAAATTCCCACCAGTTACTATTTGCAAGTCACAAAGTCACAATTTCTTTAATGCATCTGTTGGTTGACGTAAAAAATTTACATGCAGTATTCATGAATATGGTGGATATTTGCTGCAGCAGTCTAGCCAAGGTACACAGCTCAAGGCTACAACAAGCAGTGGAATTGATTCTTTATACTTAATACTGTTAGAAAGCCCACCTACCAAACCATTCCACCTCACTGCTGTTGACTGCCTCACTGTCACTGGCAGTTTCCTCTGGGTGGCAGTTTTGGTATGTATTGAGCGGGCATGCCCCCTGTCTCCTGTTTTGTTTCCACAGAAAGGACTGAAGAACGTTTTCGACGAGGCGATACTGGCAGCCCTGGAGCCTCCAGAGCCCAAGAAGAAGCGCAAATGTGTGCTGCTATGAGCGCCACCCCAACCCCCACCCCCCTCTCCACCCCCCCCTTAATCAGCTAAGGCTGGACTGTCAGCTCTGTTCTCTAAAATACCAGAGTTTCACATTTTTAAAGAAAAAAAAAAATGACCCTGCAAACACCACAGAGGATGAAAAGTAAGAAAAATTACATATGAAATAAAAAAGATCAGCTACCATTTTTATTTTTGTTTTCTCAATAATGTAATGTTGTGGTAGACCTCTCATTTCATTTCAAATGGTTAGTATGATCAGAATCCTGTAATTTGCGGCTGTCTTAAAAGCTGCGATGACTCGGGCCTTTTTTGTGACGTAATTCACCCAGATGTGTTTTGTGATCATAAGTGCCACATTGGACAGCGGATGTGTAGAACTGAGAATAATCGCTTATTACAGGGGTTGGGCCAAGTTGTAATGACAGTCCTCATAGGATTCTGTGAAACAATGAGGGAATTGATTCCTAACGATTGTCAGTTTGATTTTCTTTTTTGTTTTGTTTTTGGTTTAAATATTAAAATATTGAATTCCTTGTATCAGTCCCAATGCCCTGGTCAGGGTGCTTGCCTGTACTGTATGCCGTTATTAATCTTGACTAGTGCAAGCATTTCAACAAATGCCTCGCTCTTCGCTTGAAGGAAGTTTTTTTTTTTTTTTGATGGCTTCTCCTTCCCCTAATTAAAGCAGGCTGCGACCGGAGAGAAGAGCAGACTGTGTGTGACAGAGTCTCAGCGAACACGCGCTCTGTCTGAGCCGCTCTGCAGTTCGCCCCGCGCACGCAAGCGTCTCGGCGAACACGCGCTCCCGTCAAAACCGCTCGGCGCTTCGCCTGCGCATATTAAACCACTTGAAGGAAGTGCACATGGCTAGCGTTTTCATTTTTCTCAGAATGATTGTTTTGTTGTTGTTTAGGCGTATTATTGGTGACGTGGGCGACGGACTGGGCTTCATGAGGGCAGGGTGCTCTGACAGTGTTAGTGGAATGGGAGGTGTGTTATCGAGGTGCCAGGGACCAATCAGGCTTTAAAGCAGATTAAAAAAAAAAAACAAAACGAACATGCACAAATCTCAGATTCCTGTGCGGAGAGTGACACCATTGATAATAATGTAAGCTGGTAAAAAAAAAAAAAAAAAAAAAAAGAAGAGAGAGGTTATAGACTCCAGTGTTATGCATTTTTACCAAGCTTTTTATTGTTATTTTTATTTTGGGCTGTTTTAATTTTATAATGGAGCTTTTCACACCCATCACCAGCCAGATCTTAAAGCCTTTTTTCTTTTTAATTTGGTGCAAAACCAAATGCTTTGTTTGACGTCTGTTTCATTGTATATGCATTATTTTCAAAAAATATTAAACCTTCATTGCCTTTACCACACTTGGAAGACCGCTTTATTTCATGTTTTGGGCTACTGTTTGTGCTGTTATTTTGTTTATAAATTGTGCTGTAAATGCACTTAACTGAATTTGCATCCTTTGAGCTTGTTAGTGTTGCCAGCACACTGCTATGTTTTAACCCTTGTGTGCAAATAACTCTTCATAAAATGCGCAGGGTTTGCCCTTGGAGCCATCAAGAGAAGCCAATGGCATAGAAGACCAAGCCCACTCTTTGCTCCTCTGTGAGGACAGAAATGATGTCATAATCAGCAGTGATGTCATGAAAAGGTTACCACTGACTGAGTCAAAGTATGGGTATAGGAAAAAATGAAATGCGTCAGGCAGCAAAAAGTCAAGTAATTGTCCAGATCTACAGGGATGTGGACTTGTGTATTCTTGCAGCATTGTAGATTTTAACCATGGGGTGTCCTTTATGTAGGAATGTACAGGAAGGAACTGAACACAGTATGATGGTGTATGCATTTTAAATTATTAATAATAGGCCTGTATAACTAAATGAAACAAAACAAATAAGAATATGCATGTTCAGTTTGACAGGTTTAGTACATCATATGCAAGGCATTAAATAGTTTCTCTCTCCCACCCTGGTTCTGTAAGGTTGCTATACTGCAGATTTAAGTGTCGCCACAGTTTCTCAAATTTAGTGGCGACTCCATGGATGAGAAGGCAATTCACATTGTGCAGCTCATCGTAGGTTAAATATATTTCAGTAACATTTATCTCCAGCAGAGGGTGCTGTCTAGCAGAAAAATGTAGCCACCTCAGTCACCACAAATTTCTTGCCTTTAATATGGATTAAATGTAACAGTATTCACTTGCTTTATGTAATATATCAAATATCAGTTATTTACACAGTTATTTCTTAAATTAAAAAAAACAATGTTCTGTCAGGTCCCTGTGAATAACCAGGTTATTGCAAGCTCTATTTTACTGCATGATATGCTTTTGGCTTTGTTGAAATTGTACTGACTATATTGCTTTGTGTGCATATTCTGGACTGAGCCTATGCAAACATCAGGAGTTGACTGATATGCTGTGGTCCAGGTAAGAGCAACACAGTCATCTTAGTTTCAGTAATGTTGTTTAAGGCGGCAGTACATATGACAGCCTGACGGCCTGAACTTTGACATGCTTTTCAACAATATTCCCCTCAGTTTAGGAATGGAGCAAATCATCTAGGCCCTGCATATGCTGGAATACCCTCAGGTGGTTTCAAAGCAAATTCATCTGCTTGTGGGAAAACTGAAAGTTTTGGTTCTAAGAGGAAACGACTCCAGCCGCCTCACTTAAGGCAGGATTACATAGCTCATCCTTTCTGTGGTGCTCTGTATGTTAACAACTAATAACTCATTCAGAGGTGTAAATGGATAATGCCAGACATCCACTGTCTGTGGCTCAGGCTCTCTGCAGCTGTTGTCTGAGTGCCTGCTTCAATTCCAGCCCAACACATGTTCTCAGACCACCGGTCTCTGTAAATCCTGACTCAGCCTGACTTGGAAGTCATCCTTCATCCTCCTCCTTTCCACAGCACTATCTACACAAATCCAACACTGACCACTGGGGGGGGGGGGGGGGGGGGGGCTTTGCATGTGATGGAGATGATATCTAGACCTTTCATTACATCACATTCATTTAGCAAACACTCTTATCCAGAGCAACCTCTAGCACAAAAGAACAGAAGTGTATCCACTCAAGTTTAATGGCCAATGGCTCTACATGGGCTTTGGAATTAAGAGTTAGAAAACAAAAAGACAGGCTTAATCCTTCTCTCCTTCTTTCTTTGCTTCTCTTGAGCATTTTTAAGTTGTGCTGCTTGAGCTCAGATGCCCATGATCTCCTTTGTGTTGTTTTTTCATTCAAAGGCTTTGCAGAATATTTGATTTTTTTAACAATGGTTTTAATCATTAGAGAATCCATTCACACCTCTTGCCAGGTGATTAAATAAAGATGAGAAGGCACATATGTGAATGACTTTGAGTGTGATTTCTGAAGAAGCACTGAAATGCTTTTGTTCACACAAGTGAGCAAATTCCCAAGGGTTACTCTGCTGCAAATGCTGGTGGGCCAAATGGCTACAGGGGAGAAATGCCTCCCATCTACATGCTCACCTACCAAATGCATTTGTGGTTTTTCAGTCATTAGCCACTAATGCTAAGAGCAGCTTTTGCTATAGAGACAGCTGGGTCTTGAATTTGAAATTACAAACTCAAAAAGCAAGTGGAAATGGCACAAGTTGTGAACTTGACCTGCTCTTTGCTACAACCACCAGAGGGTGGTGTTTTAGTGCAAGAACATGTGAGGTGTTGGGTACTCCTACAATGCTGTCTGCGACTGATGGATACACTTCAGAGGCCACATGCATTACTGTTAGTATACAGATGTACAAATTATGAGGAGGAAATTCTGTGGGTGTTTTTTTTTTATTCCAGAAAATTTTCCAGAAACAATTGGTTGCATTCAAGGTCTACCATGGCAACGGAGAGTGCTTGCCCTGACTCTGCATTCCACATAAATTACCCACTGGCCTCTGGCACGCTCCACACAATGGAGCATCTTTGTGCTGTGGAATAACACAGGGAGAACTGGAGGAAAACACTGGGAGACTGGGAGAAAATCACTCAGTGAACAGAAGAAAAACACTGAGGAAATAAGGAGAAATATACTCAGAGAAACAGCTGGAGACTGGGAGAGACAAACTTTGTAATGTGTGGATGGAGCTGTTCATTGATACTTCATTCCCTCCCCTTTAGGATGTAACCGTCAACATTATAAAGCCTCACTCCTGACACACAGCTGAGAGGGTGGCAGACATTGGGGGCTGATGGGTGCTGTTCAGCCTGTAGCGTGGTGTGTGGATGGAGATAACTCGCTTGCTCATACAAAGAGGTGGGTGGTTGTACCAACAGCCTGTCACTGCGCGCCATCCCTTCCTGTCATATAGCCTCTGGAAAATTTTCCCTTCAAGTTCTATTCTCACTCAAGGCCACGTTCTCTAACAGGGTGTTGAATCTATCTCAGAGTAAGGGAGCTGGAATTGAAACTTGTAACTGTTCTTCCAGACAGAAGCCCAAGCCAGCATCTTGTGGCTTTTTGGTGGAGCTATATTCTGCTACAGGAATATGTCTCTAGAGCCTTGGCAGTCACCTGCTCTGACATCTATTCTGACACTTCTATATGAGAGCGTTATACTGTAAGAGTTCACCATTCCTGGCATAATCATTCTTCAGTGCTACATCTTCCTACTGTTTTTTTTCCCAATGGCATCGCATTTTCATAACTTGAAAACTAACCACGAGCCTATTACATCTAATGGTATAACGGTTTAATGTAAAGTCCCGGTTCAGGTCTTTGTAGTCATTCCACTATAATAACAAACCGCATGTGCATCCGGCGTGGGCGGCAATGACAGCTAACAGTTTAAAGTCGCACCGCTTTCATTTTCACATTATTTCTATAAATAGTTATTATTTCTGGCGTGAGGGCAGGGTTTGCTGATTCACGTCCAGGCTGTGCCACCATTCAGTTGCGGGCAGGACCTCCCAGGGCAGTGGCTGAATACCCTGCTGCGGCTTCATGGGTGAGCAGCAGCTCCCGGGTGCCACCCACTCTCAATCAGAGACACACCCTTCCTAAACTGAACAGATGCATCCTGCGTAGACGCTGCATGGGCTTACAGGGCCAGGAGAGCGCTCACACATTCCTCACAGTGAAGGCACACATATTTTTGGAAACGGGCTTTTGCTGCTGTGCACAGCATGCAAGTAAGTTAACGGCTTAATCTCGTAGCCATGGAAACGGGGGAAAGGCTCAAAGCCAGAATCTTTTTTTTTTTCCATTTGCACGTCAGGGGCTCTGATTGATCCTATAGAGTGAAACCACCAGTAAAACGAAGAGGACAGTGCCATCTAAACCACAGGAAAAACGACCTTTAAAGCGCTTTAGAATTGTGTTTGTTTGCTTTCCATTGGTGAGCTTCTGTTGGAGTGTTGGTATTGACAGATAAATATCAGGTGCCATATATTACAGCTGAGTGGCACAATGGGCCATAGAAACAGCCAGGCCCAAACACCTGCAGTTCTCCTTTTCTCAAGAGACACATGTACACTAATGGAAACTGAATAGCGTTCTTTTTTTATTCCAGAGTTCCTCAGCATCTGGCTTTCGTCTGTCATCTCCAGACGAGTCTCTAAAGCAATACTGATCACACCAGGCTACGTGCACTCCTGTCTTATCCACCCCCCCCCCCCCCCCCCCATTCCCCAATGCTATGCAAGTCCACATTTCAGCAGAACTTGTGCCTTGTTCCTTAATAAATAATAGTAAAAAAAAAACAAAACCATGAAAAACTGAAAGTGACCAAAACAAAGAACAAAAAAGAAAAAACAAAATCCTTTGGGACATTAAATTATAAAATATAGCCTTTATTTTTGTTGTTGTTGTGAAAGTCTGCTACCATCTGTGACAGCCGGCGTGTCCTTTGCCGCCCTTGTGCATCACATCTGCGTGTTCGCTCTGTGTCGTGGGGCGGGTCACCGGCAGGTGTGTTGTTCCAGCGTCTTGCGGCACTGTTTGCACTTGACGTAGCAGCACCAGTGGAACTTGCAGCCGCACCTGTCCACCACCTCGGCCTCCTCGGTGTGGAAGCCCCGCCCGCAGCACATCAGCTCGCACCCGTCGATGGCCTTGGACGTCTTGTTGCAGCGGCGTCCCGCCGTGCCCAGCACCCCGTTCCTGGGGTCGCGCTCGCAGAAGTCCGGGCTGGAGTCCAGGTAGACCAGGTCCTCGTCCGTGTGCGGCTTGAACTGTGAGTTCTTGGGCGCCAGCACCTTGGTGGAGCCGACCCGCCGCTGCTCCACCTCCGTCGCCCCGTCGAACTTCTCCTTCAGGACTCCGCCCACCCTGCGGAAGGACGGCATGGCCCTCCAGCACGTCCTCACCTCGCACGATCCCGACACCCCGTGGCACTTACACTCCACGCGCATATGATTCAGGATGGCCTGGGGGGGGGGGGGGCATGGTCAGCCTGTGATCTCCATGGTGACAGAATGTTACTATAATTACGGTTACATTATTGTCATTTAGCAGACGCTATTATTCAGAGTGACTTACATAGGTTACAGTTTTGACATGTTATCCATTTATATCCAGTGGATATGTACTGAGGCAATTCTGGGTTATGTACCTTGCCCAAGGGTACAACAGCAGTGCCCCAGCGTGAAGTCGAAACAGCAACCTTTCGGTTATGAGCCCTGCTCCTTACCACTATCCTACACTGCTGCCCCCCCAAAAGTCACTGGCCAGTAATTGTCTTATTTTAAGAGTTTTATCAGCAGAACAAGAGGACACGTGCAAATTGGTCGTACAGCAAGGAACAATGTACTAGAGTTCATAGCGAAAGCGAAGAAGCTTAGAGTGCTCAAGACTGTGGAAAGGCCTGATCTAATCTCTGCCATACTTCAGTGATAAATAAACTCCTCGAGATAAACGATACCTTCCCACCCCAATCTCTGTGCTTCATCATATCACCAAAAGACAGACAAGCATATGCAAGCTCCTTGTCCTTTCTCTGAGATCATAGTTATTGAATATTTAACAATCTAATTTTCTGAAACAACAGCCAGATTCATATAATCAGTAATCAGGCTCACAGCTGATTGGCTGCGCTCGCCGATGGGCGGTACGCACCTTCCTCCCAGCCTCGTTGTTGTGCAGATTCATCAGAGCCCTCCCGGCGAACGTGCCTTTGCTTCGCTCCCTCGCATCCACAAAGGAGGCAGAGAATGCCACGCCATAGGCGATGTTATCCGAGCAGCCCGACCACTGAAACCCTGTGGGGGAAACCGTTATCTGACCCTGACTCTTCCCACAGTCAAGAGTATATAATAACAAGCTAATGGATTGATGATGTCAATCCCATTTTAAGATCATTTAACCTCCTTTTTATTTTAAAAAGCTTTGATCTCTTTGAATTAGTCTGAAATCTCTATGACAAAGATGATAATATTGTATACACACACATATACATACATTTACTTATCAGATGCCTTTATCCAGGGTGACTTGCATATTTGACATATTACCATTTATTACTCAAAGGTAGAACAGACACGCAGGCTTTGAACCTGATACCCTCTCTAGTTCCACATCCACTATGCTGCACTGCTGCTCTTAAATGACTAAGACGTGGGCTTGACCTGTGTGTGACCCTCTCTTGGGTGACCCCTGACTCACCTTCAGGACTAACCCCGCGGACACTGCGGTCACAGCCACACCTGTCCAGCTCCCCACTGCTGCAGGCCCGAGTCACAGCGAACGCCACACTGGCTGAGGAGATTGCGTACACGAAGGCTGCCTCCCTCGTGCCTGAAACACATGGACATGGTAACTGACTTCAAAGACACCACTTCCCAGGAGCATCCTGGTAGACATACACTATATAGTAAAGGTGATGACTAAAATTAAACTCTTTTGCCCCTCTGATTATATGATGTAGACTTTATAGATATTTGGGAATGCATTACCCAGCCTTCACCAGCAGGTTGTGCTGTTGCCCTACATTCTCTCACTGCTGATATACCAAGAGGAGAGAAGACAACCCCAGAAACAACAGTAGCAGGATATATCTGGAGGCCAAAATTTAGATGCTTCCCTGTCCCTTTGCAAAAAGTAATTTAGAAAGACTGCAGGAAAGGCCAAATGTATTCATGATTCCACACCCCATACTTCAGTACCCTATGCAAGGATAGGCCGATCCTTCACTGATATACCAACAGAAGGATATTAGTCACAGAGACAGTGACTTTGCAGATAGCAGTAAAGACTGCTTGGCTGCAGGATATACTCAGGCTTCATCTCCCTTTGATGTGGGGGCACAGTGTAATGCACTGCCAGTGTAATGCAGGTTGGGGCCATTTTCTTACCCTGGGTGACCACCTTGCCAAAGACGGGCAGCGTCTCCAGGGTGGTGCAGTTCCAGCGGCGGTTGCGGAACTGGTGCTGGCACTCGTCGATGGCAAGCTGGGCGCCGCGGCGCACCGAGTCCATCACCTCCACGTTGCGCTTACAGATCTGCACCTGCCTCTGGACCAGGCCCTTCAGCTTCTCACACGTCTCCTCTTCTGAGATGCTGCCCACGGACGACAGCTTAGCCAGGTACCTGCAGGGGCACGGAGGGCAGGATCAGCAGTGATCACCCAGGGACCCATAGAGCCCTGCATGTACATGCACAAACCACACACACCAATGCACTCACACCTACACACGGACACACTGACACGTGGACATGTACACATGCGCACATGCAAAAACACAGGTACAAGTATAGTCAAACATGAAAATACACATGTGCACACTCTGATGTACTCACACATACACACATAGAACAGAACACCCAAAGGGCCTTATTTTTTAAATTATTTTAAATTATTTTTAAAATGTTTGACGTGTCACCGAAGTAATAAAAAAGTAGGACTTTTTCTTCAGCCTAAAGCCTTAAATTCTGTAAATCAAATTAAGAATAGACTACAAAGCAAGAGGACTTAATTGCTTCCTTTAGTGTCTGTGATAGTGAGGATTCAACCAATTAGCTTCCTCACCACCAGGTCCACGGTCAGAATCACTCCATAATGAGAAAGTTCCTTCCTTATGTCTTGACCCAGCACATCCTCTCTCCACACCACAGCCCCTTTGCAGGGCTGTACAAAAATAGCCCCTTTCATTCCATCATCAAAGACAGTGGTCAGAATGTTTGTTCTCTTTGTTCTGAGGAATGGACTGGTGTTGCTTGTTAAGAGGGGAAATTCTCAAAGTGAAATTCTCCTCTGGAAAGAATGCAGCTTTGTAATGTGGCTCTAATCTGGTTTCTGGAGACACTTGGCGTGATGGTAGTATCTGGTTAAGGAAAGTGGGGTGGAGGGTCACACAAATATGTCCTCAAGATAAGGCATCTGTCAATCAGTACAGTACCAGTACTATTCTGCCACCCTTCCCACTGTTACACAGTGAAACACCCATTCTGGAAACCCTACTGTGAGGTCATGTTTTTCACTATCGTTTTCCCAAGTAGAACATCTGACAAGTTACATCCTCATATCTAGGATTCCCTTGGTCATCCCTTCTATTCCTGGCATCTCTGTGCGGGCATCTTCCACTTCTTGTCACCTTCCTCTCCCTGAGTACATTTCACTACATCAGTCCTACCTAGGTGAAATGTATAAGGAAATGAGGAAGAGATGTGAGGAGAAAATCAGGAGGCAGTGCTTGATTTCACATGATGGATGTCCTGGCACCTATCCACTTCCTGTTACTGAAAACATCAGTCTCCACTATGCACTGAGGAGCTCCATGTGCTTCTGTAGAAATGATCAAACATCACTTTCATCATGTCACTGTAACTTTGTGCCCAGTGACAATGGATTACAGTCTGACTCCAAACACAAGCACTCAGTACTGAAGTAGAAGGGATGTGGAGCTTCCACAAGGTTGAGGAATCCAAAGACTGTAATTTTATATAATTCATAATTAGCCATCTCATACTAATTATGAAATTGGTCAGACGTGTAGAAATCTATTATGTTAATTAGTTTAATATTGATGTTGTTAATGTTGGCTGCCAAGAGTGACTCAGCGGTATCCTCTTTGTTACGACATTGTTATAATAAATGACATTGCTCTCATGTCCCATGGATTGAATGCTGTGTGTTCCTATAGCAACATCTTGTAATCAAATATCCTTAATTTCAAGCACAAATCTATGCCATCAAACATGCAGTGCCTTACTTTAGAAATTCCTTCAGATTTAGATGTGTGTTATTGTCATCAAATATCACTTGAGCTGTTTCACTGATCATGCTTTGAAAACATGTTTTTTCCCAGGAAATTTCTGAAGATATTCCTTGGCTGTAGACAGAACCTCACTCAAACACATTCCCCTTTATTACCATTATTGTTATCAGTTCTCTGACTGCAAAAGGAATAATAATTCACCCAATTGACAAAACTCTCCTCTCAGAAATACTCTGAATCAGAGCATTGTTTTACAGGAACATTCAGGGGGGCTTATAAATAAAATATTGCAGGGTATATCCTGGGCCAGATAAAGCAATTGTAGCTTAATGCAAGATATCAAACCTAAATAATCCATAAATATTAAACAAAAATGTCCAGCTGTACAAATGTCAGATAAGTATACAGTATACATAAATAATGGTATTGTTCAGGTAAGGAGACTGCTGACATTCTGTTGTTTTAGACTGTGAGCTACAGCATGAATTTGACATTGAATAAATAATATTTCCAAACAAAATTGCAGATCTTTATCTGAGTCACTATAAAGTTGGTCATGTTCATTATGATCACATGGCACTCCTCTCCACAAGGGGCAGCCATGCCCCTCTACATGTCTGCTCTTAGAGAGCTCCACATAGAAAAAAAGTTGGCTTTGGATGTATCAAAAACACTATACAACAATAATTAAAATAACAGCAGCCATTACAATCGTTTTATGTTTGATTCAATTAATTGTGAATTATCTTTATATCGTGAAAGCTTTTCAATGCCTTGGTGGATTTTTGGGGGATAAGAATTAGAATGGTACATTGATTTCAGTTATTGTTTCTGATAAATTTAAAAAATGAGAGACATCTTCTCATTCTAACTCATTCTTACAGTTATATCTGATTATTACACTAATACACTATGGAGGATTTACAGGTTGTATTATCCAGCTCTACAAACCAGCTCACAGGACATGCTACACCTGAAGCTATCATCAACAACTGACTGTTTCCATCCATTTGCAGAACAAAGGTCTCTTGATTGAAAAGCTTGTTAGCAAATGCAGTAAAAAGGAAAGCAATCACTTGTGTTGACAGTTGTGAAAACATCTAAAATATTTTTTATTTATTTATTTTATGATGTCACAAGGTTTAAAAAAAGCAATGTGCGTGTGTGGGGGTGATTCCAGAGTTTGTCTTAAGTCCGGCATTAATGGAGTTCATCATATAGAGTCATTCATAAATACATATATGTAACATGTCTTTGAAATGACAAAACATCTCTGTGATATTCATTGAATTGCATACTGAATTTCAGGCTCCTAGCCATAAGCAATTTGAGCACTCATTATCTGGCCATCAGCGTGTTTTTTCTTAGTGATTACATTGTATAGTGGTCTTGAATTTGAATGCCTGCTATGTTAACAGATAGTAATAACAACTATAACAGCACTTGGGAGGTAAATTATTTTTTCAAAAAAGAAAAAAAAAACTGTAGTCAGATTTCCTTCCGTATAACGAGGACAAGCCAAAAAACATTTTTCTTTTTTCAACGTTTATCTTACACAGGGAGGCCAGCGTGTTTTAGGAAAGCGGTGTATGTGTCACACACTGACCTCAAGGTCTCCTCTTCCCAAGTGCCCCTGCCAGAGAGGGGTATGCTGGGAGATTCCGAGTCTCCGCAGAGACACGTCCCAGCTGTGCGAGTGAGATGAGGTCACAGAGAGAGAGGGGACAGACTCAATCCAGTGGGAACCTCAGGTACACCACAGTATAGTTAAATACCCTTATACTGGCTATATTCCCATACTGTCAGTTCAGGGAATCAATGTAGTTGCTCAGTGGTGATGATTGAACAACATGAGAACAACGTAGTCAATTCTGATTCATACTCACTGTTATATTATCATTTACTGTAATAATATCTACCTCCTTAGCTCCTTAGCAACTTGCATTTTACATGTTATCAAGCTGGAAGAGGTTAGTAGGATTTGCGGTAGACAGAGAGATCATTTCAGCACCAGGCCTGTGACAAAGCTAGATACACACTTAAGTGTGGTGAAATGTTGAGTCTAATCTGGGTGAAGTAGCCAGGTCTCATGATTATCATCAAAATGTCATAAAGTTGTTTAGTTGTTTAGATACTCCACTGAAGAAATTCAGGTTCAGCACCTTGATATTGGGTACCATTGCAGCATCTTACCTGGGAATCACACTTGCACCCTTCTGGTTGCAAGAACATTCTCTAAATAACTGTTACAGCTTCTTCCATGTGCTGGCACATTAATTAAAGTTCATTGAAAAAGTGATGTCTTGGCAGATTAGAGAAAAACACATTATAGCCATCAGGAACTATTAAAATAGTATGCCATTGGCAACATTGATATTACAGCAGAAAGGCACTCAGGCTACATGCTCAGATGTGGGTTTTAATGTGAGTGGGTTTTTTATTGCAGTTGAGACACACTATCAGTGCACTGGATCATTTTTACCTGTCGTGGCCTTCTATTGCACGCATAATTACTAACACAAAACTCTGAGTTAAAGCTCTTCTCAAAAGCTTGAAAAAAGCACTTATACCGGATGACCCACACAACCCAAATGACGCTGCATCATCAAGAACCTACTGAGCAGTCTGTATCTATGTCCTGCTACAAGCAGTGTCACAGAAATTAGTTTGCTCAGTGTTACTGTTAATGAACTAATTCTGGGTTGCATACAATGCTTGACCCAACAGTCTCCATGTTCAAAACACTGGTGACTTCAGGATGCACTTAAGGGTTTGTTGAAGATCCCTTTGCTAAGAATAACAGTGGGACTGCGCTGTCAGAAGAAGCACTTTGTTTGCCGCTGCTACACTGCTTTCAACGATGTATTTGCTGAGACGATACCTTCATCCCAAGTAACACACATAGCTTTGCTTTTTATACGTTCTGCACTATACAATAGGGCACTTACTGAAGCAATTTAGATAAGCCTATTCTCTCAAAGGTATGATAGCAGTGTCCAAACTAGGAACCAAATTTGAAATTCTGATCAGAAACCAATTTTATGCCAAACTACTGCCACACATTGGCACACACTATCCTGTATTTGCAGACACAGCTGAGAAATGAAAGCTTACATAGAGCAACATCATATTGTATCATATTCATTGCAAAACCAATAGGCTCATCTGACCTTCCCATCTGCAGATAAACTGTGAGATTCAGCGTGAGAATAAACTGAGTATTTAATGATCCCTGTGCAATGCTCTCAATTTGACACTGGCATTGTGGAACAGCGTCAAGCACCCAGGGGAACTATGTTCTCAGCTCCACAGCTTCTGCTGACAGCACAACACCAGACATCCTTTCTGCTGCCCCACTGTTAAAAGGCCTCTAACAGAGGGGAAACACACGGAAAATGTTTGGTGCTGCACCAATTGTCCGTCAGTATCTATCTTGCACCTGTGCTCGACATGGCCACCTATCCTTGGATAATAACTGTGGATAATTTCAGCGTCCTTTGAGGCCAGTTTACTGTGTTTACTACCTCATTTTATGCATTTGCTTGGCAGACAGCCTAATCCATAGCAACTGCAGCAATTCAGGATTAAGTCCCACCCTGGGACTTGAACCAGCAACCTAAACTGCCACTGGAGTGGCACACAGAACATGGCTTTCACCTCTTTCTCTCTTCGATAAGTTGATCATAAAAAGACATCAAATCCTCATAAAACAGGCAAAATATATAGTTGTCGATTTTAAATTGTACTGGTACGTAACTGACTATCAAAAACCTCCATTTTTTTCATTCAACCGAACAAGCCAAGCAATTTTGGAAAGAATTAGCAAAGGCCGGATTAGTGACGTTACATCGTTACATACAAATTTTTGATCTGTCACAGTTAGGTTACAACAGCTACCATGGACAAGTCAGCGCACAACTGTTCAAGGCTAGCAAAACATCCGACAGTACACAGTTAAATGTGAATACGTGCGAGAGAAAATGGACACATAAAATGTGTTATAATGAGTTCAACGTGATCTAAACGCACGGGGACACATGCACAACGCTTCCTCTCCAAACCTACTGTGGCCCATACGCGTACGCATAACAGAGTCTGATGGCAGAACGTTTTAGTCTGTTTTAGTCCAGGCAAATACTATCCTGAACATGACATACAACAGAAACGCGCATGACAGTTATCACACCATACGTGGGATTTTAACACTGCAGAAAGCAACATATTATCTGTAAGATTTAAGAGAAGGAGCAACTGAGAAACACTAAAGCATCTACTCATTGTAAAGTTATGATTTGATACAACTGATGCATACATTTACAATAATACAACCATTGTCAACAAACAGATAATTAAGGAGTGCCCCATATTCAATTAGCCTTACATTACCTTACGTATTAGGTATGTGAGTTTGCTTTGTTTCTAAAGTGAAATGTAATAGAGTTGATATTTGGTTAACTATATGAATACTTGTTTAACAGTGTGAAACAAAATCAAAATAAAATTAATTCTAAGAATAAAAATGAAGCGTCAAACAGCTTCGTAGACTTACAGCCAGTTGCTAGCATTTGCGGAGAACAGCGCTAGAATTAGCATCAGCAGAGACCTCTGCAAACACTCCGATGTCATCTTGAGCAGAACACCGAACTTCCCGCGTTAAGTGCGCAATCCACAGTTGAGGAGATGTTATCGTGTTTTCTCACGGTGCAGATCTGTTTGATCCCTTGAAAACCCAATTAATCCATCACCAGTAATCCACTTGACAGAGGTGCAAATCTTGCAACCGGAGTTGTCCTTACCTCTCCGCATAAACCAGCCACAAAACTCAATGACACCTCACCACGCGCCGTCTAAATCTGGCACTCCCTAATGAAATCACATATTCACTGCTTATTCTTCTTTTTATCGGACCATTTAGCATCGATGGCATTTATTGTTTTAGGTTCCATTTATGCATCGACATGGGTTTTACTTTTAATCCCATGTCCCTGACTGGTCCCTTAGCCTTGTCTTGGATGAGGGGTGGTTTTACTTCTCGTATCTTCACCTGGTACATTATCTCTGGTCTCACACCCCCCGCAACTCTCAGCACGTCCTGAAACGGCATGTGGTGTCTATGCACTGGAGTAAGGAGGGGCGGTGCGAGTGCGCGAAGAGTCTGCAGTCTATGCCTGGACATGCAGCACAAGTGGTTAAATGCGCGCTACCCCTCGCGACAGCGAATGTGTTTACCCCTAAAACTGTTCTGGCTGTGTTTTTACCTGTCCTAATCCTTTCCCGCAAACCTACGTAACATATGAGTGATAAGATGCATGAAATTTTAATTACTTTAACAAACGCTGTAATCCAGGGTTATGTTAATTATTTGCTTTGGTTGCTGTGTACATTTGTACATATGTTACCTTTGCAAAATGGAAAGAAATTGAACGAAAGAAATGAATAAGTGAAGGCCTGCGCGTTTGCAAACCCCAACTACAAATTAAACTGCAAATCTGATTTAACATAATTAGTTTTTCTTGGCTAAAAATACGTTTACGGTATCCCGTGGAATCCTGTTTCAAAAGCAGGTATTGTGAGGAACGTGCTTTGATGGAAGAGGCTGAAAGTAAAGTTCAGTCCAGTTGATGATCTGTCTCTGAACCCTCTCGCGCTAAACTAAACGTGTCAATTCACTTAAGCGCGAGACAGACTCCACCAAAACTGACCTCCTACGCCTATACAAAAGCGCTTATTTTTCGGGCTGCTGGTGCATGTACAGCAGCTACATCATTCTTGTAGCTGTTTTTGGACACCTAAAAATTTCTGAATCGGGTAGAGGGGGAAAGAATTAGGAAAGACTTTTTTCTGCACTGTCCGGCGTTATAAAATACTCACGACATAATGCTAAATATTTGGGCTGAAGAGGACTTGTATTTAGTGAGAGACATTGTAAATTAGAGGATTGTCACCATTATGTCAATACTTGTTTTGAGTTGGTTTTTTATCAACTACTTTGATACAGTTCAATTTTAAATAAATATAGGATCTTTAATAAACATTGTTATCACTTTCTGCAGCTGCA
The DNA here is from genome assembly GCF_013368585.1 of Megalops cyprinoides. Lineage (NCBI taxonomy): Eukaryota > Metazoa > Chordata > Actinopteri > Elopiformes > Megalopidae > Megalops > Megalops cyprinoides. Next base: position 23,803,879 of record NC_050589.1, read on the forward strand.
TATCATTCAAATCCAGTGACAGGACTGGACTTTAGTGAAGTAAGGTAAAAACAATAATTTTAGTGACCAACAGAGGGTGACAGAGAGTGGTTTTCATAGGTGGTGGTGTTTGGGCTGAACACAATGAAGGTGGCGGACAGATAGGAGTCACAGGTGCGGTTTTTGCTCATTTGGAACTGTACTGAAGGTCCTCGTTTGGAAGGATCGTGCAAGTGCAAGAAAACTTGTCTGACTGTTTATGCACAGATGTATGTACAGCATCCAGTGGTCATGGGTGTACTATTATAATAGTAATGCAAATGAGGATGAGGAGGAGGAAGATGTTTATTATTATTATCATTTCTTATGTTATCATCATCATCAGCAGCAGCAGCAGCGGCATCATCACAACATCATCATTATCATCATAATCATTCTTAATATTTTTTACAGGAACATAAATGTGGGGAAAATAGAAGGTCATTTCAGTTAAACTTTCTTCACGCTGCTCTGTGCTGCATGCACGCACCTGCTCCTGGGCGAACGTACAGTAACATGCGAACAGCGGGGGGAAGCGCTGACACCTGCTGACAGAGCCTGTGCGGACAGGTTGTGTCACATCACAGAAATCCCATCAGCGCCGCAGTTTCTGCTACGCTGGGCCGGATTAACCCAGAGCGCTGACCCAGGTGAGTCGCACATTTCGACCACAGAGCTGATGGCATTATCTCTCTGGACCAGAACATCTGGCAGGTGAAGCTACCGGAGACAGCTCTCTTATTGGATCAAGATCAAGATCAAGAGATTTTATTGCCATTTGCACAGGTACAGGACAGTACAGGTACACTGGAATTCTTGTACGTAACTCAGCTTTATAAAAAACAGGCAAAGAAAGACAATTAAAATAGCAGCATAAAAAATAAGTAATAAAAACACCCTATATAAAAATACACACTATGAATAAATACACACTATACACACAATATAAAAATACACACTATGAATTACTGCACAATAAGGTATTGCACTATTGAATTGAATTATTGCACAAACAAAAACTCTGTATGACACAGACCCAGAGAGTGAGAGGGGGTGAGGTAGCTGAACACTAAATCCCAGTCTGTCAGGTGTAAGAGTGTTGTGAGGTGTTAAGTGTCCATGGTGTGAATAAGGTGGGGGGTGTGGTATTTCCTTCCCACCTTAATGTACTTTGCAATCATTCTGACAGTGGCTGGAAAAAAGCTGTTGTGGAAGCGTGCCATGTGAGTGGTGATGCTCTCTGGCCTGTGGTGTCTCAGGTTGTATCCTGAGTTCTTCCACCTGAACAGAGAGTGAGCTGGGTGGTGTCGGTCGCTAAGGATGCTCTGTGCTTTTTTCCTACTGCGCTGTGTGTAGAGTGTGTCCATTGAGGGGAGGTCAGAGCCGATGATTATCTCTGCAGTTTTGATGACTCATTGAAGAGATTTCCTCTCTGCCTGGGTGGTGTTTCCAAACCATACAATGATGCCACTGGTGAGAACACTCTCAATGAGTCCTTTGTAGGCCTGAGTGAGGGGCTGACATCTGAGTCCGGCCTTCTTCAGCAGCCTGACAAAGTAAAGCCGCTGCTGTGCTTTCTTCACTGTTGTCACAGTGTTTATGGCCCAGCTCAGGTTTTTTAACATGTGAAGGCCTAGAAACATGTGACTGCCAGCCCGCTACACCTCAGTCCCCTTGATGGTGAGAGGCTGCAGATGGGGGGCTCTTCTCCTGAAGTCCATAATCAGTTCTTTAGTCTTCTCTGTGTTAGGAACAAGGTCATTGTCCTCTCCATAAACAATGATTTTGTTTAGCTGTTCCCTGTATGATGACTCATCCCCACCCTTGATGAGGCCAAAGATGGTTGTGTCATCTGCAGATTTAACAATGATATTGTTGTTCTGGGTGGAAACACAGTCGTAAGTGTACAGGGCATAGAGTTTGGGGCTGAGCCAGCAGCCCTGGGGGGTTCCTGTGCTGACTGTGAGCTCAGTAGAGACCTTATTTCCCATAATCACCACCTGTGGTCTGTCTGTGTGGAAATCCAAAATCCAGTTACAGGTGGATGTTGGCACTCCAAGGTCTGCCAACTTCACAATCAGCTTCATTGGCCGGATTGTGTTGAAAGCAGCGCTGTAATCCAAAAAGAGCATACGTGCATATGTTCTGTTAGTGTCCAAGTGTTCCAGCGTACAGTGAAGCGCCGGGGCTACAGAGTCGTCCACTGATCTGTTGGGGTGGTAGGCAAACTGTAGGGGGTCCACCGTGTCTGGAACCACAGAGTTTATGGATTGGAGAAACAGCCTTTCCAGGCACTTCATGGCAACCGATGTAACTGCTACTGGCTTAAAGTCGTTCATTGTAGATGTGTTTGGTTTTTTAGGGACCGGCACTATAACAGAGGATTTGAAGGAGCATGGGACTGTTTCCTGTGTGAGAGAGGAGTTAAAAATGTCTGTGTATACCCCTGACAGCTGTTCAGCACAGGCCTTCAGAACTCTCAGTGACACTCCATCAGGTCCTGCTGCCTTGCGGGGATTTACCTTCTTCAAAGCCCTAAGAACCTGTGGATGTGTCACCTGGAGTGCAGTCTCCTCAGGGTTACAAGGGGATTTTGAGGGGATGTCTCTGTTCAGTCTGTCGAATCTGGCATAGAGGTTGTCTGGTAGAGTGGTGTCTCGGGTCTCGGTCCCATTCGTGCTTCTCCTGTAGTTGGTGGAGTATGCCCTTTTTGCAGCTCTGATGGAATTTTGTAGCTCATATTGGGCCCGCTTAATTTGTTAGTAGAATGTCCAGCTGTATGGTTGTATAAACTGCAGGCCTGTGTTAGTTTCACTGGTTAAGGGCATTTGTAAAGCTGCTACTGTAAATAATGACATGGAAATCCCTAGCGGGCATTACTGAGAATTATTGTTACCCCACCACATCTTGGAAGAGGTGCCCCAGAGTGTCTCTGGCATGCTGTGTCCTCTCCTGTGATGTTCCAAGCCTTTGTTGAAGGGTGATTTTTGAAAGATGAATTTGCTCAGACCGGCTCCTGGAAGTCTGCCTCCAGAATGAGTGGAGCACCCCCAAAAAGAGTGACAGCGCTCTTTCTGAGCTGAGGAGCCAACCATAGGGTGACAAAGATACTATTACTGAGCTGGGGTGACAGAGACTTACTCACTGGGATTTGCCACCTGACAAGCTCCAGCTTTAATCAGCATGTCATACCTGCCACAACCTTCATCAGCTGCCGCTACAGGAGTGATTTATCCCTGTGTGTGTGCACGTGTGCTAATGGTGTGAACTTTTGTCCGTGCATGTGCGGCTGTATCAGTGGGAGGTGGGGCTGTCAGTAGGTACTTGAAACTGAAACCCATCAAGGGCACAGAGGTCATCTCATACAATACATGCATAATCACCACACACCTGCTGGAGTTGCACGGCCAGATTGCACAGCGGCTGCCCAGGTCACTACACCTCCTACACGCACCTCTGTTTTGACTCATCATCCTGATCATTTGCTCTTATCATCCAGTGACACAAACATTTACAGACTCCACCCCCTGTGCCCATGACTTCTGATTACACTGTGAGTGGGTTCTCAGGCTCTCTCTCTCCCAAGGCCAACAGCTGCACCTGCTTATGCAGGGGATGCTCCCTTACACCCCCCACCCCCATGTGACCTCAGGAAAAAAAAGTTACTCATTGTTATGCCATTCACAAGGAATAAGAACATTACCACTTCAACCCAAATATTGAATGTAAATAATGTGAAAATAATCTGCTTTCATCATCAACTTCTTCTTTAAGAATGAATTTCTCAGTAATAACATTTTTTATGGATCGTTATTAATGGCAATTCATTAAAAAAAGGAAATTTTCAATTAAATTAAACAGGAAATCCTGCAGCAGAGCAGAGCTCTGCCAATCAGACCTTCCTCACTGTTGAAACTCACTGACGGTCTTGTTAGTGCTGGCTGTCATGTTTTAAGTCAGACCATTCCAAGTCTGTTTCATGACTGCAATGCTCTTGTAAAATGTTACAAGATTGTTGTAAACGGTCATGGGCTCTTTACACCATTTCAGATCCAAAATACCTCATTTGTAGTTGACAGGAAAAAGAAAATACACCACGTCAGAGAAAAAAGGCCTTTACTTATTTTACTTTTGCTTAGTAGCAATAATTCATTGGTATTGAACCTCTCTAAATATCCCACACAAAGTCCAAAGGCTTCATATGAGTTCTGATGCACTTTTCCATGTATGGCATTATAAACCTATTCATTGGACCATTCTAAAGTCGCTGTAAATAATATGTTGACTCTGCAAAAAAAGATGTTGACAGTTGCCAAATCGAAGTGGTTGGTCTTCCGGGGTAATATAAATATTTTAGATGAACATTAAATGGGAAGAGCTGTGCATCTCAGCAAGCTGAATTCTCAGCCTATAAATCTTCCTCACAGGACAGTGTTTTAGAAGCTGGCTGGCGATTGTTCAACACCAAAACACTGAGTCAGTGATTCAGCCATGATCTTGGATGTGTCTGTCATTCCTGGAAGAGCAGAGGGTAATTATGTGTGCTTATGCAGGGTTGTAACTCCATCTTTGAGGTCAGAACCGAGCTCATTCATCAGCAAGGCAGGGAGCCTTCTCATGCCCAATGATCAGCTGCAATGAGGAAGAGCCAGTCCCTTTTCACTGGGGTGTTCCATGTCCAAGGTGTGGAAGTCTTTTTAAAGATAAATAAAGGAGCTTTTCTGGTCACTCGTGGGGAGAGGGGGAGACATTTGGTAAGGACAAATATTTTTTATTTTTGGGGATGAATGTATATTTTTGCTCAGGGCCATGGCTTTACCAGTGATTGAGTGAGTGAACACTTGCAATAACTAAGCTGTTTCACATCAGTTTCGCCTTCACAAACCTTTGGCAGTCTATGTGCAAATGGAATATCAGTGCGTTTGAATGTCTCTCAGGCACTTGATTAACTGATGTAAATGAGAAGAAGATTGAGACAGATTTTAAAAAGAGCACAAGGACAGAACTAGGGAGGGATACTTGTACTTCCTTGGTTCAACCATTGTGCCCCTTGTAAGTATGCCTGTTTAAACCTGTCCTTTTTTAATATATTAAAAAAAACATTTTTAATGTCTTCATTCCTTGTTTTTAAAATAAACCCTTGTTATGCAAGAAGCGCTGGCCAGCTTCTTCACACAGATACAGTCGTTCAGATACAAGTTCACTGGGCACAGTGCAGAGGCATTATCTCTGTCAGCAGATCCCAAGGTCAAGTTGGGAGACATAATAAGATATGATATATCTTTATATGTAAACGCACACATATTTGTTGACAGTGTTGATGAAACTATATATCTCAGACTCCAAAAAAGAGGCCTCTGGCCTTAAGAAGCCTTGTTCACAATGAGAGCTTTGATTCTCATGCGCTGCTATCAGGGCATCCATCTTTTTCCCGAAGGAGTCAAGCGTGCTGTATCCCACCATAAGCCTTGCCAAACCGCTCCAAGCATATTCCAAGAATTAACCGCTCGCTGCGTGTGAAAACAACAGCCATCCATCAACATCAGTATGCTTTGGCTGTGTATCTGCTCCATCTCTCTGTTTACTTCCAAGCACTTTGTGCATTTTAAAAACAGCTGAGCATGATTTAGTTTGTTCCCTCTGGGATGTGAAGGACCTCGATCGAATCTGCCCCCTTCTCCACCACCACTCCGAGCAGCGAGAGAATTATTACCCCGTTCCCTCATTTCCAAACTCGGCCAAAGGCCACAGGGTAGCAGACAGAGGATTTAGGAAAGTGTTGAATAGCACTTCCACAAGAGAGGGCTAAAATAAAGAAGACAGATGTCAGAAAAGATCTTTGGAAGGACCCTGTGACATTATTCTTCATCAGTGGCGGCAATCACTTACCTACTGTGCAAGTATCTAATACCTCTCCTTTCTCTCCTGTTCTCCACAAGGAAAAAATTCTGTGTGAACACATCAACGTGACTCCTTATATGGCTTTTTGCTTGTGTTGTACTCTGCCTCACTCCTAAGTTGCTTTTGTGAAAAAGCATCTACCAAGTGAATAAATGTAAATGTAAATGTAACATGTATGGTATCTGTTTCATTGTTTGGAAACTCAGTGACAACATATTTGGCTGAGTTGTTATATATGTTGTTATTGTTACCCAGTTTTATTTTTCAAGTATGGTAAGTTGCCTCCCTTCAGGCCAGGATATTTACAGGAGCAATTCAAGTGAAGTGCCTTTCGCAATCTTACAACTGCAATCTTACAACCCCCCCCACACACACAACATGCAACCTTCTTGTTACAAGCCTAGTTACTTGGTCTGTAGGCCACACTGGCTACAGTTTCTAGTTTTTTTTCCCCAACGGTTCAGCTGAACTATGCCTGGCTCTTCCTGTCTCATTAAACTTTCAGCATCTGTGTCTTGTCTCGAACAGCGACACAAGTTTGACATGTTAGAAAAATCAATCCGAATTTGTGCTTTTACTAAATACAACAGTCGTTTGTTTGTTAGAATGGCGAAGCATGCAGATGGCAGCAGGATTTATTTTATATTAGAAGCAAAAACACAAAGGCACTTAAACGTTATGTTCTGAAGACAAACAGCAAACACCTCAGTACCCTTACACAAACACTGGAAGTGTTTACCAGAACATAATCCTCCAATTCTATGAATTGATGGCATGTTTATCAATATTGTGAGCTCAGCTACATTTTTATCATCAAGATCCCCCCATCCCCAAATACATATCGCCACTACTAAATTATTAGTGTTAGGAAAGTTAGGCTTCATGAACCCTAGAACTGCCAGATCAATCTCTCACTGGTTTTTGTAAATCATAGTGTATGCACTAGAGAGCTAAATGTGTTGATTGGTTGAGCTGAGGCAATGTTATTGACAGCTCAATGTGGGTCTGCCCATTAAAGTGAATCCTCACTCTCCCTTTCACTGCAGTTACCATACTTGCAGTTACCAAACAACATACTGACAATGTTTTGGAAAGCAGTGAAAATGAGTGGAGGAAAAACACAGAAGGCCACTGGGCTATGAGTATTTTATTATATTATACTTTATATACATGAATGGCAGTATAGTAATACATAAGATATAGCACTGTGATAGAAAGGTAAGCAGTCCCCAAATATCACTAGTGAATGCAGAAATTGAATTGAATTGATGTGTCTTGAGTCTTCTGTGCCCTTCCCTCCCCCAGTCATTCTTCACCCGAAAGTTTCCCCACAGTCGCTGCTTACTCCCCTGTGCAGTTAATACAACATTGTCACTACTATCTGTCATAATAGTCATAACAGGTCTGTAAGCTGTGGCAGTCTCTCAAACCACTGCGTCTTGCTTTCTGAACTGATGTCATGATAGTTAATAAGCTGTTGAACCGAGTAGTGTGGTTACTTTCCTGTTTAGTCACTGAGGAAGTGTAAACCACCCTGTCTGAGAGATCCCTCTGACCAATGAGCAAATAGAAGGTAAATTCACAACGGAGCCCAAAATTCTATGTCGGTGAAGCTGCTTCCTGCTCATGACGTTGCCCAAATGCCTGTTTACGGGCAGACAGAACCTACGCAGACACTGCCAATGCAGTATCAGAAAGACAAAAAACTGAGACATAACAAAAACAAACCAGGTTGCACTTGATTATAGGACCTATTAATACTGTTAGAAAACAATAGATGAATAAAATGTTTCTTACTAAAGTTTGAAGTTTGAAGTTTGTTTTTGACATAGATAGACTGTGAGGTAGTAGTGACCAGAACAGTGAATGGTTAATAAAATTAGTCATAGTTTAATTGTTGTGTAAAAAGTATATAATGCACTGCAAAAAATAGAGAAGTCCAACTCACTCTGGACTTGAGTTGTCTTTCTATTATTTGTATGAGGTATGGAGAATTTTTTCCATAATGAAATGTTAGTTTTGATAGTTGGTCACAGAATGGTTTATTTCAGTGGACGTCAAACATTTTTTTTGTGTTCGTGTGTCCTGCAGTGCTGCTAGCACCTGATTAACTGCAAAAAAAGTGAACAGTCTGAAACTGTACTACAAGGTGTTTGCATGCAATCGTTCAAGTCACAGTGTATTCATAACAGTGTGCGCTCTCCACTGTAAATTTCATATAGAGGGACAGACAGGCAAACAGAGAGGTGGACATGCACCCAGACAGATAGATAAATAAATTAAGAAGGCATATTGACTAACATTCACAAGTAAATTATTCATTTTAGACTTCGCACGTACCCCCAATAGTATGACTATCCTATTTCGGGAACCAACAGTTTAAACATTTCTCAAACGATCGTAACATTTCTATCATGGTATGGTGTGGTGTCCAAAGCTAAATATGGGGCATACCGCTTGGATTAATCACAGAAGGGGTCACCGTGGTCAGACAGGGCTTCAAAAGGAAATGTTTGACACCCAGCTATTTGAAAAATCACCTCTATTTACCATTTTGATCCTCGACGACTTGCAAAATTTCATGACTCTGATGAAAGCGAGACATGTCAAAGTGTTGCTGCAACTGGCTGTGCTAGCCCAAAGTAACCCAGCAAGGGTCATAATTTCCGCTGTATATTTACAGTATGCACACAGATAAGTAATGTCAACACAACTTGATAGCAGAGCGTGTCTCTCACCTTATTAATGAGGACTGTTTACTTATAGCACTCAATCCATGGACAGACAGCATTCTTGGCATGGTAACAGACAAAAACAGCAACAACAGAAAAATGTCAAAAAATGTTGTGGGGGGAGAGTTTTAATTGGTTTTAGCAACATTTGTCTTGCACTTCTCTTTTTTTGGTAAAAGAATGAGTGATCAATTGCATAAAGACTGTGTGACAGACAGGCCAAAGTACACTTAAGGATTATGGGGACCAGATGACTAATAGACAGATATTTAAAATATTTATAATCTATGGCAGACTGTGGTTTAAACCTACAACTAGTTCCAGTCTGCAGGGCTAATAATTATTTGTATATTTGTGGCTATCAAATTATTTCCTCTTTTTTGTTAGTATTATTTCACAATCCAGCAGTTCCCTTTCTATGAAAACATATCGTGTGAATGGTGAGAAATAAAGGAACAAAGTGGAATCCACAGTGTAGTGGCACTCCGCAATGATGACTCAGTCTGCCCGTCCCTCTCTGTACTGTCACAAAGGAAGCTTTGGCTCATTGCATCATCTCCCCCTGTAAACGAGTGTCCATAGAAACTCCAGAACCTATAACAACTATTTCAAAGCACAATTATAATGAACCGCATGCAATTGCTTTGAACTGAATTCTGACTGGTTTGGAATGTGGCTGGAGGTGATGGAACTGGAATAAATTGTGGTTCCCTTCAGAGCATGACTGCACCAGAAATACACTCCATTATGTCAGCTATCCAGTGGTCACAGCCAATCACAACCAAGAGTTTGAGAATGAAGCATGCTTTGATAGCAACCTGTCTGAATTCCCAACACCATGCATGCAACAATTTAAACAGTCATGTTCAGAGTTACTATTGCATTATGAATGTGTTATATGTGTTCTTCTTGGAGCTTGGACAAAGAAAACTAAGGTACAAGTGCTGGGACAAGCACTGACAGATTCTGGCCATCAATGTAATTGCTTTTGACAATTCAACAGAAGCTTGTGGCTGCTCTAATCATTCTTTTTTTCTGTTTGCCTGGCAGTTTTAATGTTCTTTGCAGTTCCAAATATGTCCCAGTAAAACCAAAGCAGTGTCATAAATCGTATGCATAATTGCTGTAACATGGATGCATTTTAGCAACACTTCATGTTCTATGAAGAAAAGATTTAAATCACAAACAAATTTCACCAAACCAGGGAACCAGTGCTGGAAGCTAGACCTGCAACATTTTTCAAGAGCAATCAAACTGAAAATATAGCATTGTTCATTACAGGGGCACGAATTACTATGAAGTACAGAGAAAATCAGGGTATCTCTTAGCTGTTGTCTTAATTTTAGAAGAATTATGCTGTTAATTACACATATGCGCTGCCCGACTTTTTTGGTAAACGATCTAATGCAGACATTGCTGAACAATTTACATCTTTTCTTTTTTTTCAAAAAGCCTAAACATTCATCTTGAATACATGTTGAGAGCTGTTGAGACATTTGCTAGAGTGTCTACCACATGTTTCTGTCAGTTTTCATCTAAATCTGAAAATCTGTTGGGAGGGAGAGAATGGTACACAAATTAAACACACATTGCCTGACATACAGTTAGTGAATTTGACTATCAGCAGCCCCTAAATCTAAGTGGCCAGAGCCAGAGCGTACGCTGCTGAAAAGGGATGAATTCTGAAATGATATACATTCTATCTGTGATTAGCAAGGGTTCGAAACTATATTTAATTCAGTGTGTGACTTTTATTTTAAAACCACCAGGTCAACTTAATATGGTACCAGATTAATCTGGAAGGGTTTTTTTCTTAAATAGCATTTTCTCATAAGATGACTTGGTGGTTTGATTGAATCCACTTTCTTTCATACCATAATTAAACAGGTGGGGCCACAGACCAGGCCTCCCAAAAAAAACACCCCAATTCCCTCCTGCGCCCCATCCGGAAGGGGGTCTCATTAAAGTGCCACTTACAATCACATCACCGCTGATGCTTAGGGACCAAAAAGAGGGAGGTGTGAGAGGTGGAGGCCAGAGGAGCGTTGCACACCCCTTTCACTGCAATCTGCAAACCCTGTGGGGAAATGCAGCTTACCTCATGGCTGACCCCTGCCTCCTGCACCACTGAACACCCACTCTCATACCCTATACGGACGGACGGCTGGCCAGCCATGCCTGCATGCAGCCGATGCACACGGAAATATCCATGTATTATTATCATTGTGTGTGGGCAGAGAGGGGGTCCTGAATTCCCTGCTGGTTTTGTTGCCCCCACGGCGGTAAAGAGTTGTTTGAATGTATTCAAAATAGCTGCTGGTTCTGCCATGTAATGCATAAAAATGTTTGGCTTCGAGGACAGAGCAACTGTTGTCACTTGATGGTGGTCGTTCCTGCCCACACAAACAGAGCACTTGAAAATGCTTTAGGCTTTGTAGCATGCCAATTTCTAATTTGCAACATGTTTTTTAAAAAAATAAAACAACCCACTGTCTTGTTTTTAATCTGGTCTGGGCTGTAATTTCCTGGAATGGTAAAACAAGGTTTTTATGTTTGCATTACAGCTGCAACCTCAAGATGAACACAGACTAGATTAGATGCATATAATGCACTTTAAAGGTAATTCTGATACTGTAATCATCTAGTCAGAGGGACCAAAGGTTATACTAAAGCAGAGGAGGGTGAAAGTTTCTCAAGCTAGTAAGAAACCATAGACTGAAAAGTGTGTTTTTGGTTAATTTTTTAAAGCTGTTGTAAATTTTTACCACGCTCTGAACTCTAAAAGCATTATGTGTATCGCCCTATGTCTTTATCTGTATTTTTAACTGGATGTGATATTTACAGAGGTGACTCCAATCAAAATTTGGCCCTTGCATTAAGAGTGAAAGTATATTAGGAGTGTGCTGTAATTTAAACTTTATCATATAATAGATACCACAACTCCGGATCCAAGATACAATATCCGCTAAAGCCCCAAATAAGGCCGCTGTTTAATTTCTGGTGTTGGTACAGTGTGCAGTGTTTTCGTCACATCTGGCATTCCATCAGAGGTAGAAGAAAGAGAGCTGAAATGTACATACAGTTCATTAATGACGTCACACCATTTCCACTCTGTTCAGAGGGATTCTTTAATTGAATCAAGACATTTAAGATTAATATGAACATCAACAGGTTTCATAGTATATATCTTTTTCCCTTTTCTCCCCCCAACTTTGGAATCAGAAACACTTCATGGTTTGCTCAACTGCCAAGTTAATACATGTAAATGTATACTAATGTGTATCAAAAGTTAGAAGGATACCTCAAACTCGAAGTGTTACAGACTTATACCGTGGTCTACATTATTTACAAATTGGTGAAGAATCTTTAGGGGAATCTAGCTCCTCATTCAGCTCTAAATAAGTCAATGAGCAAATACATACTTAATGTCTCTGCCTCGGAACCCTCCAATAGTCCACAAGTGTCCGTTCAGCATAACGTGTGCATTATGGAACACCTCTCTCTTGAAAATTCCCAGGACTTGAATTCTCCTCCTCTCACGTCAAACCGAGTCACGTTAGCGTATAGATGTCGGAACCACCACATCCAGCAACACCTCTGGATTGTATGATACTGCTCAGTGATTTTAAGATCTGATTTTCATTAGCAGACAAGCAGGTGTTTCAGGGAGACTCTGATATGTCCCTGGATTTTAATCTTCATGGAGTGAGCAAAGCTATGTAACAATCTCTCCCACTCCCATGCCTGAGTGCAGCATTGCCTATCCTGTAGATCTTCAGGGAAAGTAATCAAGCCAAGGCTGTTTTTAACCAAGGCATGGCCTGAAGCTTACATAAAATCTTATGATTTTGCTATGCAAGGTGTTTGTTGACAGAAATGACTTTTGACAGCTTTTTTCTCCAAGGGATTAAAATACTGGGATTCAGTCTTGTTCTGCGGTCAATCAATCTGTATTCATACAAGGTCCTTCATCAGTGAAATTGTCTTAATCAGTGTACAAGTTAGTTACACAGGAATTGCCCATCAGTGCTTCTATCCTCTGCCAAAATTGTGACAGCAGATCCAAAAGAAATATACAGTTTTCATGGACGTGGACTGCACCCTTTGTTCAGCCGAAAGTTTAAAACCATAGGTGTGTAGAAGAATTTATGAAACTACGCTCATAAAAAGATCAATATTCAGCTCTGTGTTTTTTTTTTTAAAGATGAGACTAAAGGTTCAAAATTTTCAGCATACTGTCTTGATCAATATGTTGGTGCTATTTTGTCAATCAATCTGGAAATGGATCTAAAAAAAAAAAAAACACAGTCGTGTGAAGCCAGTGAGGGGCAAGTTCAGTTTTATCCTCAGTGCTTTCACTGAGTTAAAGAGACACACTGTTTCTGCCCTCTCGCAGGTGACACCATGCCCCTTTTTTCGGCTCTCAAAATATTTTCTTTGAAAGATCTGAAAAGCATCGCCCCCACAGTAAGACTTGGAAGAGATCCGGCCTCAGCTTGCCAACAGCAACACCATGTCATGCAGGGGAGAGCGATAGGGGCAGGGGCAGGTTGCAGAGCCAGTCCATGTTTTTCCTGAACGCTGAAGCGGCGAGATACAGAGCTTTAGCAAAGGCAGAGGTCTTAATCTAAGGTGTTAGTGGGGCTGTGGGGTGAACTGTGAGCTGAGAAGGAAACACAATCGCAACAGATGTTGCCATGACCAGAAGCTCCAGCAGTGTTCCTCTTTCAGAATAAAAGAGAGGTGGACACACACTCTCACACACATACATGCACGCGTATACACACACATACGCGCTGCCCATGGCCAGAATAGATGTGAACGTCTCCTCATGTTGAGATCTTGTTGAAATCTCTCATAATCTGTGTGCGAGAATACTGGCTTTAAAGACATCGTCCAATGTGTCTGTGTGTTGTCTTGAGCATTACCTTATTGCCTCTCATTTCTGTTTAGACAGTGATAAATGGCTCTAAATAGAAGTAATTTGGCAAGGCCCATGTTTGCTGTCTAGTAACGCAAGCAAACACTGTTCTGTTTCTCACAGATTTACAAAGCGAGGAGGTTACTGTGCCCATTGCTTTCCATATACCTCAACTACCTATACCTAGTCCTTTCCATACACCTCAGCTACATATACTTGCTCCTTTTCTCATATAACAGATATCTATCACTGCTCCTTTCAGTATACCCCAGTTACTTAAAGAAGCTGGTTTCCATATACTGTATCTTTAAATGAACTCAAGCACAAATCCATTGCCAATGATAGCTAACTCTGAAGCCTGCAGCTTTCATGTTGTTAAAGAGCTTATATATCACAGCTACTAAGAGGAAACTCGGAGAATGACAATGAAAGTTTGGATGCACACATCGCTGTCTGTATGATTCCCTCAGACTAAATGGACAAACATTCTCCTTGTTTTAATCTGCGCAATTGTCTACCATTGCACGAACACCTACAATGATACGCAGAGCAGAAATCCGTGCAGAACTGGAACTGGAGTCTAAGACTTGAAGACAGGAATATATCCTTGGAGCTGTTCCATTTAAGAAAAATGAAAGTCAATAACCTCAGGTCTCTAAGTTTCAAAACCACTCTTCAGTACTCCTCTGCTTCCGTTTCAGACTCTAATTGCTCTCAGAGCATGGATCCACCAATGGGCGAGATGTCTAGACTTGCACGAAAAACTACTTAGGGCTGTTGATTTGTAATATACCGCTTTAATAAACTGCTGGCAGGTGGCAGGCTGCTAGAGAGAGTGACCACAATGCACATGTTCTGCAGCTTAGTACACAGGCAGCGGGGAGGCCCAATGAGGAACAGCTGTTCACCATCATCACTACCATCCTCTCCTGCTGCGAGCTGAGCGAAACGCTTACCGGGAGGGGACTAAAGCAACACGCGTCGTTTTACATCTCCGCAAAGTGCCTCTGCTTGATCCTGACATGGGTTTCACTGGGTTAAGCTGCTCTGGGAACAAGCAGAAGTGTATAATTACATAATTTTTCTTTATCAAGGCCGTTGCTTGTCCAGGTGCGCCAAAACATTGATTGCAGGTCTGTCAAAAAAAGGAATGGATTTAGTGTGGGAAAGGCCAAAAGAGAAAGCACCCATTTAGTAGTTATTGATGATTGATGTTGAAACTTTTAGGTACACGTACATGCAGCAAGAACATTTCTGAGAACATTTGGCTGTTATGTTCCAGTAAAATGTGACATTAAACCAACATGAAATTTTGGGTGTAATAGTGTATGAGGAATTGTACTGAAAACCACAGCCTTACCAACTGTGACAAAAAATGAAGGCTATAGCTACAGCAAGCTCCAACATGAAGCCACTCTTTTCTCGACTTTCTCAAAGGGCCACCACATTGTCTGAAATCAAGGGAAAAATTTGAAAAACAGAATGTGAGTTGCTGATCAGAAGGTGATCATGATTTGAAATGGGTATTCATTCTGAATCATGCAAAACAACCAAAAGCAGTCCAGCAGCATGCTCAGATAAAGGTAAACTCCCTACCTCTATCTGTACCTCACCAGCCACCCATGCCACATGCACTTTTCCAACAACAGTGATGTGGGCACATGTTGCTAAGGAGACGGGGTTGTTACGCTCATTTGGAGACGGCAGCACAGATTTTCAAGGTTTCCTGTCTGGTCTCTCCTCCGAGTCAGACGGGAGAGGTCTGGAGAGAGAAGCACGGTCATCACACGTCGTCAATCCATCGTCAGGTCAATTAATGTACAGACAGCGGTGGGAAGGAGGCGGCGGCAGCCAAAGGCCCCACCCCTCTGCGATGGGAAACGGCTCAGCCTCTCTCCTTTCAGCCTAATGAATCGGGAAAGGAAGGGCAACCGTCCTGTTCTGATGATGTCAACATCTGAGAATGCCCCTGTGTCAAGTCTCAGTTCGATTTGTCCTGATCAGGTTTTGAGTGGTTTCATGGTTTTTTATATTATTTTTCTTAAATTAGTCTTGTAATATTTGCTTGTTTTGACTCAATGTCACATCCTTCCTTCAGTCAATGAATTGATTGTTCCTGGCATTACTTCATCCAGTGTGAAACACCTGCAATCACAAATGATTAATGCTTACGTGAAACATTACACTTGAAATTCATTTTAAATATTGATGTGTTCCCTAATAGCTCTACAATGGGGAGTAAAACGTCGCAGAACTGGGAGTGATACCAACACACTCATAGATGCTCATTTTGCTCAGGAATGGGAGTGAAATGAACTTGTGATCATTTCTGTATTCCATGTCTATTCAAAAAAAAAAAGCAGGATTTGGAAGCAGGTGTGACATGGAAAATGGCCCCTATAATAACACAAGCAGACCTGCATGACTGAATAGGTGCAGTTGAAATTTATTAAAGGTTCCAAAAAATTTCAGCTATTCCCTTTTTACAGTAAATGCGCCCTCTGCAGCAGAACACTCTGGGGTCAATGCTTCTGTATAACACTATAAAGTATGTTTTTAAATAATTATTTTGTATCTTTAATGAAGGAATTTCAAGATATGAGACAAGTCGGGGCTTGGTATCCATCCTCAGACTCACTGAATGTCATGGATTTCACCTCCATGTATGTACAGCACAGAATCTTCATCTTGCATACAGTCACATGGTAAAACTTAAAATGTATCCTAATTTAATAACTGTGCCAACAGTAAATTCCAGAGCCGGCAATAACGTCATATCACATGGAATCGCATGTGATTGTTCTTATTGCACAAATTCTGGTCAAATGAAAAATACAAATGGCAGAAGGAGTTCAAAGATTTTCTTTATCTTTCCGTAATCTATCCCAGTTCATTAAAACATGTGTAAGCCATCAAGAATTATGACAAATGCATTCTCTGTCTGTGTTACAGTTCAACTATACAAAGTACATAAAACTGTTTTTAATGAACATGTGGTTCATATTTACTGTAAAACATTTAATATCAATAAAATTAAAATCAATGCATTCCTCTATAATGACATCCTTTACAGGATGTCATAAAAGGGAGTCAATGATATTGTATAGTTCATGTTGGTAATTATTAATATAATATAGAGTGAAATAAATATAAATATAAAAGAATACACAACATGCTGAAAATGACTGTGTTTATTTGTATTTTATGGAAATACGTTTGCTAGCTTATGCACACTATGTGGGCCTAAATTCTTACAGACAACATCTGTATCTTGCACATTCCTTTCTAGGACACACACATTTTGATTGCACATACCACAGCATAATAAGGATCTGTAATCTATACTGAATTGTGCATCTGGTGGTAAAATGTGCCAGATGAAAATATCTTACATTGCTGCCAAAAATATTGCAAAACTTGTAGAAATGGTACTGAAGATTCTTAAACTGCTATTTGTATTCCACTATGGTTGTACTGCAATGAATGATATATCCACATCCATGTGACAATGCACAGCACTATAACCAGCTATACCCAGACTGGTGAAGATTTAAGCAGCATCAAACATACTGCTGTGCATAAAACTGTGATAGACACAAAAATAGAATCCATGCACACTCATGTGCACATACATACACACACACACACACACGCGCACAACAGTTAGCATGTAGTTTTACAGAGGAGGGTTAGGGCAGTGGTCCTGGGGTCAGGTACTGTACACCTGTGGAAATTAAAATACAAACTACCACATTGATTGACCTTGAGCCAAAATTGTGCACTCCATATAGAACTGAACATAGCCAGTGAGAGTAAAGTATATGTTACATCAAACAAAATGCAGCAATTTTAATGCAGCTTTTCCTGGCACAATCTCACTTGACCTCTCCAATGTACCAAGCTACATATATAATTACAGCCTATTAACAGAGTAAGTATTATGCAGTTTCTATGTACGTGCACAGTGTTACATTGTAACTCATTTACACTTAACTAAAAACTAACTTATGTTATTGCTTGTTAGTTTTTGCTCACTTATAGAAAACCACAGTTTATATATATATTTTTCCACTTGAAAAACAGACAAAACTATATTTTAGCATGAATGGTTTTGCCCAACATGAGTGTTGTGAATATATGGATCTGAGGAGCAGAAATTTATTCTCTTCAAATGTGGACATACATAGTTTTTACTCAACAGGGCATTTTCAGCTCACTGCTTGCGATACAAGGAGTTGGACGGCCTCTAGAAAATAGTCTTCATTAACATGAAATGTTGACTTAATGAGTCACATGGAGTCAAAGTACAAATCAGGATGCTGAGGCACTGTTGGCTGGGCCAAACGATTAAAAAATTGATTCAAACAGACTCCTATGGGACAACACACAGGTTACTGGTAAAACATAACAGTGCAACAATTTTGTCAGATCATTGCAGCTGGGAAATCAGTCATTACAGACAGCACACGCTGGTGCCAGCAAGAATTTCTCTCAGGCTGTAGCTATCGTTCAACAAACGTGAATTCATTTTCCCATGCTTTGCCTAACAACACAACATGCGTGGACTCCAACAACACAGCCATTCCATGCTGTGTATCTGTTGTACAGTCTTATTTCTGCAACCCGCTTGTAAACCACTCTGTGGCAATGTCTTTGACAGTGGCATTAACATCTGCAATGTATGTGTGTTCACTGCACATGTGTAATGTTCACATTTTAGTTTTTGGATTTTTTTATGCCTTATGCACTTTTAATGTAAGACAGAAGAGAGGTCAATGAGATTCTATGAAGTTATTAATCATATAGCTACTTTCTCCTTAACCATGTAAAAGACATATACGTTTGGCTACACTACATTATGTAGGATATGTAATATGCTTTGAAATAATAAATATATGCTCATATCCTAAAGACAGCACAATATCTTTGCGGTAAAGTGCAAAAAAACCTGGCTAAGGACTCTGTCTCTTTCTGTCTACCTGTCTTTCTCCCTCACTCCATTGTCCTGTGTCATCCAGGAGTGGGGGTGTTTGGTATTGGTAATGCTTGTATTGCTGACAGGACAAGGGGACATTAAGTGAATTCCTGGCTTCAGGTTCCCTGGGTAGTATCTGATTGCAATCCACAATCCCCACCAGTGGATAACTGCATTTCTGCCCAGTTCCTTCCAAGAGCTAAGGCTTCTCTGTGGGAGAGTAACATGAGGGATGGAAACTCAGAAATGACATCTGTCTTTTAGTCACTTAGGTTCTGAATCATTCAGCATTGACCTTCAGATCCTTGAATATCAAAATGTCTCACACGAAAAATACACTAATTGTCATTAAGTTCTGCAATCATAATGTTCTGAAAGAAGCTAAAAGAAAAAAAAACTGTGGGCAACAGTCCTTAAGTCTTAGAAATCTGTATGAGCATCCTGATTAACATATCCAGGTAGAAGGTGTTTCCAGGCAGGCTCAGAGGTCTTATCCTCTTCCAAGCATGGACAGCTATGAGTACATTTGCCATTATTTTACTGTGGGTGCATTGCATTAACAGAAGGTGCATTACATTACATTCCTAACTGTATTATTGTTTGAAAGTGGTGCACAGCAGTGGCATATGTATTTATTCGTTAAAACTTTGATTATTTGCATATAGTTTTATACTTCAACACAACGCGGCAGATGAATTTAGAAAGGCAATTTGAGTAACCTTGAATAGCTTGAATACGGTGACAATTTCCAAGAATCATATTGGCATTGTGAGTTTCCATGCTGGCACAGCAACATTATCACACACTGAGACCTGCTCAGTTTCTTAAATCCCACACCGAGCTCTGGTCTCACAATGTATACGTAAAACGCATTTCTTTGCAGTCAAAATCAAAATGAATGCAAACAGGGCGTGCATATAAAACATAATGTGCATACCTTTGAAGTGCTGAAAAGCACTTAGCAGTGTTAGAAGACTTAAGACAAAACTTAAAGACCTTTAGAACATGATAATCCATATTATATGTGACCTTCAGATGGTAATATGTCATGTTATTGTCAAATCACTTCTGTTATTTATGGTGAGTAAATGTAGTATGAACTGAAATCTTTCACTTTGCCTCTATATCTTGGTAAAAGCACCACTTTAATACATGAGAAGCAAAATACAATAAAGGAAAATGTACATAATTAAATTCTGAACTTTTTATCCACAGATCCATTAATCTCTCAAACCATTTAATGACATAGAGAATTTTGCAGCAGCTCACTCAGCAAAATGGGAAATAGAAAACACCTGCATTTTCCTGACAAGTCTAAAAACTCGGAGGTCTAGATAAAATTAAAGATGACTCCTGTTGTCTCCATGCCAAAATGGCCCTTATTGGAGCAGCTGGGTTAAATGGCAGTACATTTTTACCTTTTAGGAAGGATCATTATTAATTGTTTGGTGTTTTGTCATCAGACTTCAGGGGGTTTTGCCTCTATCTCTTTTGCACTGTACAGGTTACATCTTCCATGGAAAGTATCTGGGCCAGACCTGACTCCCAGGACACAGGAATTGGACAAACCAATGAAAATCATAAAATAGCTGATTTGCTGAATCTTTCATCCATCTAAAACAGATGACCTTATTTTACATGTGTTGTACAGGGTATACAAACTGCTATGACAACAGATTCATGTTTGTAAAAAAATGTTTCTCAAAAACCAATTCCTTCATATTATGTTTTTAGACTTTAAATAATTTTTATTTTTCTATTTCTTTCCAGTTTGTTGTAAATATAGCCAAAAGTCTCAAAACTAATCTTTAGGAAACCCTGGTGGGTGTCTGTGATGGTCAATAAAAATGCAATTGTTCTCAAAAGGTCTTTAATTTTAATTTAATTTCACTTTTTCAATTTTACAGGCTTTATTTGTAACTGCCAAGCTGTTTGAAGTTGTGAGCCAATAGCTCATACCATCTCGTGCTGCTTTTGTGATGTTCCAGTTCCAGCACTTTATTACTTAACAGCTGGAACTCATCCTTTTATGATTCTGTATAAAACTTTTAAAATAAAAAGGGTAAGAAAAGTAATACTAAAACCAGTTTAATTCTCATGGACTAAACCCATCTCTGTTTTTTTTCTGTTTTACATAACTGATTGGGGACAGGGACACCTCCCATTCCCACAGGGGTAACTTTCAAACACATTTCAGTCCTTAAATCATTAGTTAACAATCTTGGACTCCAAGGCAATTTTTTGCTCAGAAAAACATACACAAACTAATAAAAGAAAGAATAGAAGCAAGGATTTGTAACTGAAGATATTTTTATGAGAGACAGTGTCACAGATGGGGTCTCAACGGTGTCATTGGAATATTTAAACACTTAATATCTGAGTCTGAACATAACAAAATAATCACAGATCACAGCATCACATCTCATATGATGTTGAAATTTCAAATCTTCGTGCAGTTACTGGGGCTTTGTGATGCTACCACAAGAGACTGGCAAACAGACATCTCCCAGAATTGCTTAAACTTCACGTGAACATTTCTGCAATATAACCTTCCACCGGTTAACAATGAACAACTTTACCATGTGGTCATTAGCTAGCAATTCCAAGACCATCGTAGATTGCAGATTTCAGGATTGTTGTAATGTGTTTTCCGCTCAGAAAATTGTTCACATATATAAGCTAATAAAAAAGAGGAACTGAAGCATGCATTTTGTAATTAAACCTGTTTTTATGGCTGTGACACAGTCTGGTTTTAGAGAAATGCATGAAAACATGAAACAGGAATAAATATCACTGAGACTTGGTACTGTAACCAGCGGCTGGCTTGCGAGAATAGCCTAAGCCACCAGTTGAAGCCCTGAACAAGAGGACATGTTTTTTAAATGCATACATGTACAGCTCAAATACAAATAGGCACGTATTGTTTATATAATAATAATAATAATGATAATGGGTGAAATCAAGGGGAGGAATTGGTTGGGTAAGGGTTTACCACAGGGTGAAAAATGTGGAAAGTGTTCCTGTTCGGCTTGGGAAACAAAAGAATGCCACTAAATCTGGCTTGGTGTTGAAATACTGTATGAATTTGCTATGCTATTGCCAATCTCAGTAAACCATCAGAAAAGATGGTAAAGGGACATGTACGTGGTTCTTATGTCTCTTAATGTCACGTAAATATTCCAGCACTGTTTTTGTTGTCTATAACCATTTCATCATGCATCTCTGTTCTATGCCGTCTGCTTGCTTGACATAGCCCTCTGAAACCCTTAAAATTTTTTACATACACTCACAAAACTAGATTAACAAAATAAATGAAAAAGTACCATAGCATCCTCTTCCTTAGCTCCTATATTAATTAGTCCCTCCAAGATGAACTCTCCTGGTTGTCATGGTTTTATAAAGCAAGAAACTCATGGCAGGTGATGATGTCATCACTGAAGAGTAATGGCCTGGGTTCCCTGAAGAACTCCTTGCATACATCAGAGCCACTGTAGCGTTTTCCCCGCAGAGGATAGATTAGGAAATATTGGAAGATTGGCCTGAAAGACGATTGCATTTGCTTTTCTTTTTTCATTTGTTGCTGCTGTGAGACAATAAAAAGTCCTCCATCTGTCAAAATACACAACAGAATAATCTCAAGTGCTAAGCACAAAGGCCTCTGAGCTGGAAGCAGTCGCTTTAATGATCGGAAAACAGCTGTCAGTTTTACTAAATCCAATGTCGTCAGCTTCCTGTGATTTTATAATTGCTCTTGCGTAATTCTGTAAATATTGTTGAAGGTATCAATCTGCTTCCATGTAACTTATGCAGACTGATTCGAATTAATCAGATCTTTGTCGTCCAACCAATTCCATATAACCTTGGAATACTGTTTTGTTGCCGTGTTGTTAAATTACTTTAAAATTTTTGCTACTGTTGATAACCATCATTTGGAATTATTTTAATAATCCTATCACTCTTATCAATGTAGAGTGATAGGATCAATGTAGACTTGAATATGTAGAATTACTTTACTTTACATTGTGCATATATGCTCTATATTTGTCAGAATCCACAAATTCACTGTATAAACCTACTGAGGTATTTTATCCCTGTCAGTAATAATGACTAATGTTCAGTACTGTGCTGTAACAACAACATACATTATACAGATACAGGTCTAATCTACATAAAAAGGGTAAATGTAATGACAGTTTAGGCAAATGGAAGACATTACTGTCCTCATTATTTTCTTTGATCTCCCCACGAGCTGATCGACCTCACTTTGAAATAGCTTGAAGCTCCTCAATCATAACGGATTACTGGCACTACCCAGCAGGATGAAAAAGCACCAGTATTTTGACAGCTTGCCTTGCTGTAGCATACAGGCGGTTCTGCTGTAGCACCGTGAGCCCAGCATCGGTGTGAGTAATTTCCTGGTCTGGTGTAGGAAACAGCTGGGCTGCCTGGTGGAGAGAGCTGTGGGAAGCGCCCCCTTGCTAAGAGATAACACTGTCTCATCGAGCTGACCTCTGGCGTCTGTGATTGATCCGGGGCGGAAAAGGGTTCTCGGCCACTGTCATTGCTAATTCTTTCCGAACCTGACCGTGCACTCAGCCCACAAAGAGAGACAGCGCTGCGTGCCAAACGCACTCGCTCCCCCCTTCACCTTGGCGTGACCAGCAATGCAGCAGGAACAAATAGAAAATCCCAGGCAACAGACAATGACCCATCTTCGCACCGTCAGGCGTATTACATCATTTCCCGATGGCTCCTACATCACACTGTCCAGTTTAACCACTGGACTGAGGGTCGTTGCCACAAACAGGTGAACATGTTCACCATAAAAGCTTCCATAAAGTGTGACCAAGATGCCTGCTGGTAACAGCAACGGGGTCCTACTAACTATGTCCTCTATCATTAAGTGCTGCAAGCAGGGTGGTGACTTTTGAGAGTTGGTTCTGTTCAGAGAGATCCTATTGCGGCCATCGGACTAGGCACAGCTAGTCCAAGTGCACCCGTTGTTCACATGTCATCCAGGCTCAGCATGTTTCTCCAGCACAAGAGCGGCGATTCATTTAGTCCACCCAAAAAAAAAGATGTCAGCAATATTGAATTTTGATATATGAGGCTTTGCAACTCAGCCATTTTACAGTGCACTTGTGAGTGACGTAAACTTTAGGAAATGAAATCTCTGTGTGCTGTGCTGAGCGGATAGCAACATGACAGTAGAAAGGCATGTATCTCAGTAAATTATTCTGGGAAATTATTTTTTAGTATGATGGGGAAAATGCGTTAAGCAAAACGAGCCTTTCTGAATTCCCGATTCACTACTTGACCTGCGTGCCACACTTTATGGATTGAAAAGGCTAGCCCTCACCTCACAGTTACATTCTGCTTCATGTATTGAGATTATATGCCAAACCCCTCTCTCTGCCTCAGGGCAGAGAGGGTTAATCTCCATACTGGAGTGTATCTATGTCAGCCACTTTGTTTCAGGAGCATCACTGGTCTTGTCCATTGTCTAGCATAGCACTTGATTCATCTAATAACTCATCTAATAATAAAACTTAGAAAATCATCTAGCAATCTACTCGAAAACTTGTGATTTCTTCGAGGTACCATTATATTTACTGACATTGTCAGGTGTTAAATGGCATGGAAACATTTTCTTCTGAGCTCCACTAATTATGGTATCCTCCATTTAAGGTGAATATTTCATTGTATCATAAGTTTAACATATACAACAGTTTAACAAATTCCTTGAAATTCAAAGGTTTGTAAGAATCTTATTTATTTAATTTCAATCAATGGAGATTTAGCTGCAAAAAGGAAATATATAGAGTGGTTTATGAAGATAACTTTGGATGTAGTGACATTATGATCCAGTCTGATCATTTGTGTTGCATATTTATCATTAAATGCCTTCTCTCCAAAGAGGGAAAAAAAGCCTTGTAATTAAAATTCCAGAAAGCTAGACCATAAAACATAACTGCTATCATGGCCTAAGCTGTTGTAATGGAAAATTCCATGGCCCTCATTAAGGAAAGTATAAAGCAATGACTCTTCTTTGAAGAGTGGGAGTTTCAGTCTAGGTGCTCCTTTTAGCACTTAGGTAACATTTCAGGCTATTCCTGTACATTTTTATGAAGAGTTTTATGAAGGTTCTCTTGTCCACAGCTGTGACTCAGTGCGCCCCCAGCTGGGTTTCACAGGAGATAGTGTATCATATGAAGGGAACAGATCCGTTTGACCAGTTCTCATGAAAGGGTGGAACCAGGGCTGGTCCTGGGAAGGCGCGTGGACACCAGGCTCCTGAGACACCAGGAAGCTGGGTCACCAGCTCCAGTTACGACATCTACACTGCCAGCTCACCAGTCTTGCAAAGTCATCTCTGCAAAAATGCTGAGTACTGCTAAAAAAGTGGCTGCTTAAGTGACGCTGTAGTAAAAACACTTAATATTTATCCATTCTGATGCAATTAGGATCATTTTAAGTGGAAGCAGCAACAACCAAATGTAGATCTTGTATGTACAGCATACCACATAGTACTCTCATTTAAAGATATTTCATTTAAAGAGTATAAAGATAATATAGGATATAGATAATTTTTATACTTTATACAGATGTAATCATTTTCATCTTTCCCAGAAAGAATATAGTGCCATGTTATTTTTTACGGCCATGGATATATTCGTTTATATATTTTTTTGTCTAAAATGGATATTAAAGTAAAGTACAGTTATTCATTCCACTTAGTACATGACATGTATTTATTTTTCTGTGTTATTACTGTAAAAGCGTTGCTACATACACTGGCACAGTGCATTCATTTCTCCCAAGGTCAGAGACGTCCAGATGTGCTGGTCATGGTTAAGTAACAATACTGTACTCGCACAGACTAACGAGGATAAATGCACGCACCACAAACACAATCTCCTCGCCTGAGTTTCAAAATGAGTCGCAAACAGCAGTTTGTGAAACATCACCTCTGTGACCTGCTGTGAAACTATACGAACTTAATCATTGTCTTCCATGGAAGTATGGGGGATTACGTTCGTATCCTTCTGAACATTTTGCAAGACAAATACGCGTTTGCTGCTGAGAGGTCCTCCTCATGACAATGCGCCGATGATTAAGTGGTGGTTTAGCCGTATCCAGTTGTTTTCTTTATGGTGGAGGCTGCACCTGCTGCATATCTCGGCGCCGTGAGAATGGCCCTGAAAAAGATTTTCCAAGACTCCATAGCAAGCGCGTGTTTTCGAGCACCGCTCACTAGGAAAGCACGACCCGTGCGTCAGCAAGGGTGGGGGAACAGCCGAGGGACTGGAATCAGGCTCTGTTACTGAACCAGATGGCATAATCAGAAGGAGACAGAGCTCCCTCCCTCTCCTATTGATTCTGCAGTCAACACCTGTCACGTCTCGCTTAACTCGAGTTCTAGCTGCATCATCTACTCGGGATAACCATACTGTACTGAGTTTTTACTATTCAAACCCTATGTTCCCTCAGGATCGCTGCGCTCTGCATCCATGGGGCAACTGACTGTCCCTACCTGACGGGGGCGCTCTTCTGTCTGTACTGGTCCCCCGGTGGTGGAATGAACTCCCCACGGGGGTTAGGACTGCGGAATCACTGGCCATCTTCCGACGCAGACTGAAGACACACCTCTTCAGCCTGCATCTCGGTTCCGCTTCTATTCCACCCCTAACACCTGCTACTTCTTGCATTTGATGTTAATTTCATGTGTAGTGTTATGATGTATTACGAATTTATCTATTTAATCTATCTTTTAACTATTGTATCGTAGTATACTTGCCTTTTGTCAGTGCACAAGTTAACTTGTGGTAGGGCTTGAATAGTGTTATGCTCACGCACGCTCACTGTTCTGGGTGAGCTCTGAGCCTCTGTGACAGTGTTGCTCGTTTAAATTGAATGGATACACTTATGTTCCATTGTGATGAAAGTCGTTCTGGATAAGATGGTCTGCTAAATGCATGTAATTTAATGTAAAGAGGGAAGGTCAACATGCAGTAGAAAGCACCTATCTAATCAGACAAGAACTTCTGCTAAACACACTTTTGGAAACCCTTGAGGAAGGGTTACGCGAAGGAGAAGTATTAACAACGTGAGAATTATATTAGAGTACTTGAAAAGTACAACACCGTTTAAACTACCGCATTAATTAAAACAAGGAGGTTAAGAGTCAGCGGCACGGGTCAATACACAACGATCTTAACACTTTTAAATTCAGTATACTTAAAACAGTTCTAGTCTAGAATTTTTATAAGCTATGTCGGTGTACTGAAAAGAAGTCTGGCACAGTTTAACTATATCATAATAAGTCATCTCAGGAGAGTCTAAGGTTATCAGCAGTACTGATGTGTACAGCCAATGTAAGGTACCCAGTCCTGGAGCTCATGAGCTCCAGTGCTCCACTACATTTCATGGTTTTGAGTGGTTTAGTTGCTCATTTTCACCTTTTATTTCACCGTCTAGTGTGTTGAAGGTCAAAAAGGAAAAGTTTTTAATTAGGCAGTTGAAGTCGTAATTTTTTATAATTCATATCGAAATTAATTATGAAACTATTGTGTTTGCAAACAAATTAAAACCATTTAATGAAAGGAAGAGAAAACAGCATAGACAGCATGAACATGAAATGACTGTGTCTGACATCTGAAGTGTCTCAGAAGGCAATGTTTGCCTGCAAACAACACTTCAACAACATTTTTTCAAATTAATTTACAGTATTCACAGTTGATTATATTGTGTTTTTCCACATCAGAATTGCAGAGTTAATGCAAATATGTGGTTTTTAGGGCAGGTACAGGGATTGGTCTGAACACCAAGACCCTCTGCCCCCTAGACACCTCATCAGCGAATATATCAAAGTCCTCTTTGGGCCAAAGTAGGGGGTACAGTACTTTGGTGTAACTGTTTGAGAAACAAATAGCACATTGCACACTCCAGTTAAGCAAACATGAGCTCAAGGGCATAACATTCGTAGGCTGATGCATGACACCCCTCAGATTATCTCCCATCCAGCACCAGTGTGTTTCTGTCACATCTGTTTCAGACACCCCACATCTCCTCTCAGTCACGCGAAGAAATAGCACGTCACAGTGGAGTATATTTACTGCTGATTAGGGACCGGGGGGTGACAGCCTCGTCTGCAACACATTACAGGAAAAGCCTAATGAAGGCATTTTAATTTGCACTCAATGGCTTCTCTGTGAATTATGGCAAAGTAACGTGATGCGGTGTCATTGGATGTGGGCCGTTTATGGCTCAGGGTCCAGGCTGGGGACTGGGGAAATGATTTCATATCACTGTAGATAAATAACAGTTTCTGTATGATTGTTTAGTTTAAAGTTTAAAACTGAGCAGCACACAGGTACTTCTTTAAACCCTACCCCTGCTTAAATGCTTAATTAATTTACTTCATTATTTTGTTTGATCTGGAAAAAATATACTTGAACTTTGTTACATACCATTATCAGATGCATTGTATTCTATTTTAGTAGTGGCTGGTTTCCAAAAACATTCCCCACATGAGGTTTAAAATTAAAAGGAGGAGACACAAGAAAACAAGCAAAAAATGTGATCTTATCTGAGTTTTTTAAATATTACCAAAATCCTAAGGGATTCTGACTTGCATCCAAGTACAGTACGTATATAGGCCATACATGTATTGCTTTTCATGTACTGTTATATAAATATCTCTGTAATCTATCATTTTTCTGTATATGAAATAGTGGGTAAATGAAGATGGCTTATCTTATGTCACCTGTCCTTATGAGTCCATCAGTGGCTGTGACAAAATATCTAATTTGTCTGACATGTCCATCTTGCACCAACAAACCTTTATTGGTGTCAGGTAAAAAAAAAAGGCAGCTAATTCAGAGTTTATGAAAACACTTAACCATGGAGGACTATAATTTAACACATCCTAAGGGGGTTGTCAGAATTACTGCTCTGTACAACTGGTCAACAAAAATACGAGAAATATTTTTCTAAAGGAAATAAAAAATGCTAAATTGGGACTTTGGGAGTTAATTCAATTTACAGTGCGAACTGCTCTAGAAAGCTTCATTTCAAAACACTCATGGTGAAGAATTTTTTTACAACATGTTTTAGTGGTTGCCAGAGAGTGCACACTACAAACTTACTCATTTACAATATGGAATCAGTTCTATTCAAGACAATTGCATTACAGTACATTTTCAAGGTGTATTCATGACATATTTAACTTTACTTTACTGACTTGACAATGGATATAAGTTGGTAGGGATGTGAAAATAAAACTTGAGAAAAACTGATGACATAAATCTGTGTTTATAATAGTCCAGCATTTATAACAGTTCTGATTTTGTGGGGGAAAATAAATGAGTAAAATGTGACATAAAAGGCATTTTTTATATTTTTAAAATTTAAAAAAGGCCCCAAGTCAAATGCATCCTAAACCCTGTCGTATTTGCTCTATGAGATATAATAAACACACAGGATTCCCCTCCAAATTTTTTAACTTATGGTATTTTAATTTCTTATTTGATATTGTCCGCTGTGAAAAATTTATATGAATTTTTTTTAAATTCTGGTTTTATTTACATAAATAGAATTTCATCAGCTGATGTGATATAAACCACACAACTCTCCTTTCCCATCTGACAGTTGTGATAAAGTGAATAAAATATGAGTTAATATTTCTGAGAGGGGCAAACCATGATAAAAAGCCCCTGGAGCTGCCAAAACTAACAGCACACAGAGGGTACTGTGAAGAATTTATAAAAAGCTCAGTACAGAGATGGAAGCACAGCTCAATAAATACAATCAGTGTATTTACCTACAAATCATATTGATATGGGTCATTAGTGTTTAATTATTTAGTTATTTAATTCATCCATCTAGGCATATACAGTACATATGATTAATCTAATGTTCTTTTATCATCTTTCCAGATCAGTGTACCCCACTTTTGTTTAGGTTTGCTTGTTTCTCTATTAACTAGACTTAAATTGTTGACTGTTAATTGAATAAGTATCTCATACATGGCTTGACTATCAACCTAATTATTCCATTCAATTGTCAGTTCCATAAGGCCACAAAACAGTCAATTGAACTGCTAAACAGTTATAATCAGTTCAGCTGGCTAGAGATTTGTCTAGGTAGTTTGTTTAAAGGACACAAGGGAATTGAAATGAGAAAAAGAAAAAAATTACTTATGCCTTTCTATTTGCACAAACATACCTCTAATAATCAATTTCTTTTACAGGGCAGATAATGTTCAAGAAATGTCACATCCAGATCCATATTTATTTGAAAGTACAGTCAATTTAAAAGCTCACCTGTACAGAAAGCCAGAATACATGGTGCAGGCAGTGAGGCAGCTGTGTAGCATAGTGGTTAAGGAGCAGGACTTGTAACTGAAAGGTTGCTGGTTCAATGCCCTGCTGGGGCACTGCTGCTGTACCCTTGGGCAAGGTACTTAACCCACAGTTGCCTCAGTAAATATCCAGCTGTTTAAATGGATAACATTGTGAAAAACTGTAACTCATGTAAATTGCTCTGGATAAAGGCGTCTACTAAATGCCAATAATGTAATGACTGGTAAACTGCTATGCAGGCAAAAATACTGTAAAGAGGACGTCAATGACTGACACTTAAAAAACACCTCACTCTTTCTCAGTAAAGCACTGCAGGTATTCTCCAGAATCAAGATTAATAGGCCACTACCACTGTAAAACATGTTATATGACTACAGTTTTGAAAAAATCAACATATGTTTGGTAACAGTAAATTGCAATCCTTATAGGTACTCTGCATTTATGGTGGGTTAGTCGAAGGCAGGGTTAGTCAAAGGCAGGGTCTGATAAAGAGTTGCCATCAAGCGACAGGGATGTTGTTAATTGCACATGTGCACATTGCACATGTGTTCAAGCATGTGAAAAATACCAGGGTAGCAGCAAAGTAGCAAAACCTAAATGAAATCATTTTATTTCAGAATGTAAAAAACATTCTAACTAACACACATTATCTCCAAAAGAAACACACAGAACAAATGCATGTGTTCAACCCAAAGCCATTTTGCTCTGAATGGTGGCCCTGGAGTGCCAGTTGAAAAGGGGACACCAATGCCATATAACAGAGGCACAGTAATAAGGATTTTTAGCAGCTCTGAACTAACACTCACATTTTCTCAGCTATTGACTCCAGAAATGATTTTGACACAGATTGCAGGCGAGTTATAACCTTGTATTTAGAACTGCACAGATTCCTTCCATATCTGCTGATTTGCTGGCAATGAGTGGCACATTAACAAATTGAATTACTTTCTGCTTTTACATAATTGATGCAGAGGAGCCAATAGGACAAAAAAATACTGACGCAAGAATAATGACGCAATCCTTATAGGTACTCTGCATTTATGGTGGGTTAGTCGAAGGCAGGGTCTGATGAAGAGTTGCCATCAAGCGACAGGGATGTTGTCAATTATTGACTAGAAGAGTGAAGTCTTGATTTCAATCTATTCCTCAGTGTAAGCGAATACTGGAAAAGATTTGCTTTCAAGTTTCATTTGACAGCCTCTTACTTGGCCCTAGACTGCAATAACATTCTGAAAATAATGTCTATTTAAGCTTCCAGTTATGTATTGCATAATTGTTAGTTAGGGCTTTAGATAAATAGAAAGCCCAACATGAGGGGAAAAAAGCTATGTTACACTTTTTATTCAGCATCTCAGCATCCAAAATTAACAGTTGAGAAAAAAAAAAGAAAAAAAAAACAATTATGCTGGTGAAAGAATATTTGATTACAGCAGCTGGGTACAAGCTGGGAGTGAGACATGTTTGCGTTGGCAATGTCAGCCTGCAACAGGACTGGCCGTGACAAAGTTTCAGAGCCAAGCTAACCTCAGACAAACAGCAACCAGAACACACAGACCTGCACATTTTCAGCTCAGCAATGTGATGTCAAAATCCTGCCGCTTGTAATGCAGTGATTGCGCACACAAATGTGCCTATAAACATCATCAACTTAAAGTACATGTTTCCCTCTTTGGTGTCTGGCTAGTGACTTTTCACTGATTCATCAAATTGGGTCATTGCAAGAAGGATGTTGGTTGTTTTATTTACTTATTTATTAATGTCTCTGTTTTTAGCAGGAATGATCTCTTACTATGGTTGTTTCCTCTGTTCCAGCAAGATGGAATAAATAGATTGTATATGATTAAGTCTGTCAGTTGCAATTTGATGTTCAGATATGATGTTTATCATCCTGTATTTTTAGAAATTATCATTTCAGCATTTTATACTCTAAAAATGTGGTAAAAAAAATTGTGCCATCCTAGAAGAATATTGTGTTAGGTCATTTCTTTTCCATATTTCATTCAGCTCATGCGTTCAAAGATGTGAAAAATACCAGGGTAGCAGCAAAGTAGCAAAACCTAAATGAAATCATTTTATTTCAGAATGTAAAAAACATTCTAACTAACACACATTATCTCCAAAAGAAACACACAGAACAAATGCATGTGTTCAACCCAAAGCCGTTTTGCTCTGAATGGTGGCCCTGGAGTGCCAGTTGAAAAGGGGACACCAATGCCATATAACAGAGGCACAGTAATAAGGATTTTTAGCAGCTCTGAACTAACACTCACATTTTCTCAGCTATTGACTCCAGAAATGATTTTGACACAGATTGCAGGCGAGTTATAACCTTGTATTTAGAACTGCACAGATTCCTTCCATATCTGCTGATTTGCTGGCAATGAGTGGCACATTAACAAATTGAATTACTTTCTGCTTTTACATAATTGATGCAGAGGAGCCAATAGGACAAAAAAATAATGACACAAGAAGCCAAAGCGTTGTGCCTGCAAGGCTTTTGGAAAATTGTACGTAGGTCCTAACCTGTAGTGTCCACTGCCACTTCTAGTTTAGTTGTTTATAGAATTATCTTTCTTTTGATTTTGGGACTCTTAAACATTTAGGTTTTCTCAACAGGACCACACTTTCATACCCAGTGTCATGTTCCTGAGTACAGTTATAGTCCTAAGCACATTCCTAGATCAATGCATTTTCATTTAAATATGTGTCTGAATACAGACTTTGATTGCTTCTGCACACACTGAATACTGTATATCCAGCTGAAAAACACACAGCGCCATCTAGCTCTAGGAAACTGGAACAACAGATCCTCTGTGGTCCCTGTCCCATCAGAGCTTCAGACCACAGTGTGTCAACATTTATTTTCTTTGGTTTCTCACTGAGCAGTTGTAATCATTACTCTATTCATTCATTCATGAAACACTGTACCGATCTAAAAATTGTGAGAGAGTGTAGTAAAATGGCACCATAATATAATATTGTACAACACATCAGGGCGGTAATGCAAAGCACATCTTGCTTCCAAATCAAACAGAAGGGGAGGGCAGGCATAGCTGGATTCTCTTGAGTAAATATATATAGAAACAATATGGAGAGCCCTTGCTTATTAACAGGCTAAAGTGGGTCTCCGACACTGATGGTTGTGGGGGTTGTCCTGAAACCTTGTTGGGCCGTAGCCTTGGCCCTTTAAACTAGTAAAGCTGTGTAAACATGACAAAAATGAAGAGTTGCAGGACAGCCATTTGGAACTTATTAGTGGTGCTCTGTACCCTGTGTTTAAAATTACCACAGTCAAACCCAAAAGTTTGGCACTTGTAAGCTACTGTAGCCAAGGTCAGGTGACCTCTCGGGCCAGAGATTGATGTAGGTGCAAGACCACTGTCCCACACAAAGTATACCAGCCTATGTTATGGTTTTTACTGTCTGTGTGGCAGAGATTTAAGGGAATGTAACTTGTTGATGATTCAACTCGTAGGTGGTGCACTGCTGTTGTACCCTTGAGCAAGGTACTTAACCCAAAATACTTCAGTATGTATCCAGCCTTGCTCTGGCTAAGCAATTAATGTAATGTTAAATTATAGGCTGCAGTACTATATTATAGCCTCCTAGCAATGTGACTGGATGTCCTTCACATGGGAAATGCAGTAGACTGTAGAATGGCCTGCAGGGCTGGAGTGGTGAGCTCAGCCTGCAGGCTAGTGGCTGGTGGCAGTGGCACATAGCAGCAATTTACTGTAGGTCTGATCTTGTGGGAGGGGTGGGTTATGGATTTAATTGAGTTGTATCAACGCATTTCTCTGCCAGACTGTAAATGCTATGTAAATTGAGATGTACTGAGATAAATCGGCATATCAACCCAGAAATAATGTTTTCATATTGCCAAGATATGTTGAACCATGCATTTATTCTTAGTAGTTAATGCAGATGTAATTAGATGCAACTCCATCTTCAATGCATCATTTCTGATGTGTTCATGTATTTTATCCCACAAACTAAGAAATCCTAAAAAAAAGTGTCCTAAAATCTAAAATCTTACCACTTCCACAAACCAAAATGAACAAGTAAGGGGCCGCCCACTGTTAAATTAACAGTGGTCTTGCAGGAGGAACTGCCTAGTTTTCATATGTCAAAGAAAATACATCTCTCTGTAGATTTTTGAACTTGGAATAAATACTCTATCATTACATGTTCCACGTTTTAGCTGCACAGCAGAATGGTAAAGACCTTTAACCTTACAGGGCTCCTATAAACTCTATTGCAGTTGAACTAGCACTGAATGTTTTGTTTTAGTGCCTAGTCTTTATTTTACAGTGGTTTTAATCCTGGTATGTCAATTTTCAGTCCAGAACAAGTTACTTTGGATTGGTTTGGATTTCAATTCAAACATAGATAGTACAACTTAACAAACATGTACTTTGCACTACTGCCAGTACACCCCCCCCCCCCCCCCCCCCCACACACACACACACACACACAGGTCACACCGAGTTGGAAAAAAACACACGCAAAGGATTTTTTAATCTGTACGGTTAGATGATCATTTTAGAATCATCATGTTTCAGACTTTCTGTGGATGGCGTTTCCTTCACATATTTGTTTCTACAGATTCATCCATGCTGGCGAGCTCTGATGTATTTCTCTCATTATTCATGGATTTCAGGTTTCCTCAGTTTTGCAAGCACAAAGGGGCGTGTTTTATCATCAGAGCTTAGGAGAAAGTGAAAGTATAGCTATGAGAGTTTGAGAGGGAAGGACTGTGTCTGAGAGAGACAGGGTGTGCCTGAGTCTGTAAAATGGCTGCTAAAGCTTCATTTTTGGAAGAGGAACTCTGTTGTTCTGTGTGCTGTGAAATCTTCAAGGACCCTGTTGTCCTGAAATGCAGCCACAGCTTCTGTAGAGTTTGTCTGCAGCAATGCTGGAAAGAAAAGAGCTCTCGAGTGTGCCCCATCTGCAGGAGGAAGTCCAGTCTGGATCAACCCCCAGTTAGCCTGGCTTTAAAAAACATTGTGGAGTCCTACTTAAGACAGAGGAGTGAAACTGAAGTTTCAGGAAAAAGTGTTTCTCAAGAGAAGAGTGAAAACCACTGCAGTATTCATGGAGAGAAGCTTCTGTTCTTCTGTGAGGAAGACAAGGAAACTCTCTGCTTTGTGTGTCAGACTTCAAAAAAAACACAGAACACACCAACTGTGTCCAGTAGAGGAGGCTGCACAAGACATGAAGGTATTCTGTTTCCTATAGTAGTATATAATCATACAACCTTTGACAATGTGTTGTCAAATGTCACAGAAATATAACAGAAATGTGTAGTGCCATATTTTACAATGGTTAATAATACAAATTATCCTATTGGTTCTTTAAACTTCTTGAAGATATCTAATTGGACTGTTCATGTTCCTGTTGACATAAAGTCTGAATGAATATAACAATGGGTTTCTACAACCATTCCTCTCCTTAAACACAAATTGATATTGAAAAACACGAGATATAAAATGTATACTGCATTGAAAACCTACACTTGTAATATCAGTATGGGTCTCACATATTGAACAACAACCAACTCTGCATTATTTTATACTTAGATATCTCCAGAGAGACAAGCTGTGAGCTCTGTATTTAATATAGTTAATAAAGCATATTTAAAAAGACAGACACACAGTGAGAGAATATTTTAATACAAAGATTATGATGACTTAAGATGTTGGTAGATAGTATAATGCGTAATGATACCCATCAGACATACTGTTCTCATCTGTAAATGACAGCATATATTATATCATTGCAGTTAATAATAACGAAGTATAATAATATAAATTATAGTAACACTTTGCTGAGCCAAATGCTCTAACAATGAAGTGGGCACATGTCACACATTCTAGTCTGAACCAGTTCTTCTCATTCCAGAGGGCACTCAAGACTGCACTGAATTGCATTAAAGAAAAGCTGAAGAGGTTCACTAAAGTTAAAAAAGAGTGTGAGAAAACAGCAAAACACATCAGGGTGAGTAGATCAATCAGAAACAAAGCCAGAAACTTAACATAAATATTGAAATATTATTTATGTTTAAAATGTTTAAAATGTTTTTTAAATTGTTTTTTAATTGCAGAGTCAGGCCCAGTACACAGAGAGGCAGGTAAAGGCAGAGTTTGAGAAGCTCCACCAGTTCCTGCAAGATGAAGAGGAGGCCAGACTGGCTGCACTGAAGGAGGAAGAAGAGTCAGATGATGAAGGAGAGGATAGAAAACATCACAAGACATGTCTCCACCCTTTCAGACCAAATCACAGCTATAGAGAGGGCCATAGACACTGAAGGCACCTCTTTGTTAAAGGTGAGCATTTGATTTACCTGCAGTGTTTGAGGTTTCAACTGACTTGATTCTTTGTTATCACTCGTTGTTGAAAGTAGGAGTTTAATTAATCTGCATTGTGGGAGGTTAACACACACTGCTTCCCTGTTAACTTGTACAGTTTGTACACAAAGTATCACATATTTGTTGTATAATTTACAGATCTCTTTGGCCTCATCTTATGACCTACCCACTGTGGGGATGATACTACCTATAGTAATTCTTTTTAGTTGATGGAATACCCTGATATAGCAGTCATGTCCCTTATTATTCACATTGTCATTCCCTATGGTTTGCCTTATAATGATTCTGGCCACACCCATTTACTGTACACCTGACACTCCCTATCAGGGCCATGTCCACTATCTCTTAATTTCTGCCATCCTTAGTAACATTTTAACACTCTATCTGTTATCAATTAAAGCATGTCCTCACAGGCTTCTGTCATAACATTGGATGCTTGTAGAATATTTTGATCAGAGTCAACAACAGATTTATTCTGTGTTTTTTCAGACCTACAAAGACACAATGAAAAGGTAGGTACACTCACCTAGCTTCTTCCTGTCTATCAAACCCATTCCAAACCCACAGCATGAGTGACTCCTGCTTGTCATTACAGAGCCCAGTGCACACTGCAGAATCCACAGCTGCTTTCAGGGGCACTGATAGATGTGGCCAAACACATAGGAAATCTGAAGTTCAGAGTCTGTGAGAAGATGATGGGAATGGTACAGTACAGTGAGTATCTGGAGGAGAGGGAAAAATTTCTTCATTTCCAGATCTTATAAAAATTAGATTCATAAAACTGTCAAAGCTGTATATTTGTATACCAACCTCACCCTAGAAAATCAATGCAAAATATAAAATCTCCTTTATTAGCATTTGGCTATTATGCTTTTTGAGTTCATATCAGTTTATTTGTGAAGGAATGTGTCAACGTTTTAATATTTTAATGATGGCAATCAATTTTAGATTCAGAATGTCTTTTTAAACATGCTGTAAATAAATACAGTATCTAATATAGCCTATTATGATTTTCAGTATTTCACATATCTACCTATTTTGATTCTTCAGCTCATGTAACTTTGGACCCCAACACTGCATGCGCCACGCTCTCTCTGTCTGATGATCTCACCAGTGTGAGATTCACTGACAGAGTGCAGGAGCTTCCTAACAACCCAGAGAGGTTTAACTCTGGTGTGTGTGTGCTGGGCTCTGAAGGATTTACCTCAGGAAAGCACAGCTGGGAGGTGGAGGTGGGGAGCACACCTGAGTGGGCTGTAGGAGTGGTGAAAGAGTCCATCTGCAGAAAGAAGAAGGCAGCATTCTGCCCTTTGGGCGGATTCTGTATTCGTCTTATGATGAGTGGAGAAATGTATATGGCCTACACCTCACCATCAACGGCAGTGACACTGGAGAGGAAGCCCCAAAGGATCAAAGTGCAGCTGGACTGTGGCAGAGGGGAGGTGTCCTCTTATGACCCCAGTGACATGTCACACATCTACACCTTTAAAGATACATTCACTGAGAGATTCTTTCCATATTTCTCTCCTTGCTTAACAACTGATGGCAGTAAAGCTGGAGCTCTGAAGATCCGGGAAGCAATGGTGTCTATAACAATGTTGCAATCCCAATGAAGGTGTCTGCACCAGTGAGGTCGAGCTGGCGATGATTCAGTTACAAAGTCTTGAGGGAAGTTGTTTCATTACTTTTTTTTCCAATTTTGAGGATCATTTACAATCATTTGCACCTACTCATCCCTTTGCTAATATCAATGCAGCAACGCTCCTGTCATGAAATTATTGCATTATTCTGCATCTGGGGACGATTAGGTCGTAGGTTAAATTAAAGTCTACTTTTTTGCTAGATGGCATGTTTAAGCTGTGGTTCTGAAAAATCAGTCATTTTATGATACCATATTTTCACCTCTATTTCTCTGTCCATTTATTTTGTGTACCTCTGTGTGACAATTGGTTGATCTTCTCACAAACAAAGTGAAACATTCCCTGTTGTAACAGTGATTTGAAATCATATTCTGATTCATCCCCAATTAAAGAGAAACAACACTCAAGCATGTGCTATATCTTGAATATTGGCATGGCTAGGGTGTGGCGTTAGGCATGACATAAAGCAGAAAGGCAGCAAAACCCATAATGCCAATATTCATCTGAAAATTCCATTTATCGGTGGTATATCAGGAAATATTATCACAACTGGTGGGCAAACTGACCAATAGGAACAATGAGTCAGAACTAACCATCTTTTAAAATGCTATTATGTAACTGCCATTACATAACAAACTTCTGTTGGAGCCCTGTGCTATGTAACTAATGCAATCAGAGCACAGTGGGAGGTGTCTTGACTGTTGCTCTGAAATAGAGAGATAGTTATTATGCCAGCACTTCACCATCAACATGCCTCACATTGAGGAGGAAACCCAGCAGGATCAGTGTGCAGTTGGACTATAACAGGGGAGTTCTTCTGCAACTGTGGAGCACTGTGGATCTGTCAAGCCAAGGTAGCTGTAACAGTGATATCTGAGAGATGTCTGTACCAGTGATGCCATCCCATTGAAGGTGTCTGTAGCAGTGATGTCATCCTAGGAAAGGTGAATGTAAGGGTGATGTGACTCCAATGAAGGTGTCTATCACACTGGAACAACTCTGAAGGACACTCAATTACATAGCAATGAAGGAAGTAATTCTGGTTTTGTTCAATTTTGAAGATTTTCATGATTCCTTATTTTCACGTTTTTGTGTTGATGTTTGGCAATACCATGCAGATTTCACTCATGTCTGTATATGAAAGTGCATCAAACACCTGCATTGTAAGGTTATCATGATACATTTAACCATATAGACTGTAACTGAGTTTTTCTAGGTTCCCTGTATAAAGTTACAGTCTGACAGGGATCATTGGCCAGAGCTTCACCACAAGCAACTACAGAAAGTGGGTCCAGTGTGAAAATACTGTGATTAATGGTCTCATTGAAATGTTGGTTAAATAAGAGCACATTGTTTAATTTTGCCCACACATAATATTTCTCTCGGCATTTCAGACAGTTTTTGGAACAGTCCGCCTACTATGGTGTATCCAGTTTTTGAAGGCATTAATGGTCTGTCCAAATTCCTCAAGTTCACTTAGAAAATCCTCTGGGAAATTATGCTGTGCAGTATGTGGCCTGGATAATGAAAATTGTTGCTCTTTTTCAAATGAAAAAATTTGTAAATGGTAGAATCTTTGTAAGAGTCCTCCTGGACTACAGTGAGATGCTCTTATTGTTCAAGGCCAGGTCAAACATAAAATGTTTTATCTCCAAAGTCCTTTGAGTAAACCTGAAATAAGATTAACTTAATTATTGCCCACCAGTGTGAAGATTACCGTGCAAGGATGAGCTGATTTGGTGATAACTGTAAACTCTGCGTATACAGTTTTATGACATTAACATATTTAGCATTGCCTCTGTGTGCTTTGCACATTAGTATTACTATTAGTATTAGCATCACAGTGCCTCGGTTCCATTTGCAGGCAAGCCCACTGTGAGCTATGGCTATACCCTTTTTCTCTCCCCTTAGCTCTACTCATTGAGCTAACTCATGCCTTTCCCTGAGATGGGAAATGTATAAAAGGGGCATTTACACCAGCTCAGATTCAGCTGCACTGGGATTTGTCTTGTTAATGTACTGTAGCAGTTTGGCGGGTGAGGACACAAATGAACACAAGATAAATTCACAACAGGGCACAAAAAGACAGGAAAATAGTGCAAATGCCCAAGGACTTTTATTTTGAAAACTGATGAATGACTGCAGGGGGAAAGGGAAATTCTGTATTGCAGGATTTTTTTTTTAATTGAAACTGAAACAAAACAAGGTTTTGGGGAGTCAGTACTCAACATCACAGTGAAGTAAAAAGGAGGTTCTTGCTTTAGGTTGGAGGTTCTGAAAGCAGGTCATTCACCTTTCAGAGGTGGTCTTACATTGCAAGTGGTTGGTACACAGGTAATGTCAAGGACTTTCTCTTCACAAACCAGGAAACCAGGGACATTTGCATGGACCTCGACTGTTAACCTCTTACTTGCCACCGAAGCCTCAGAGCCAGCTCCTTAAATGTGTCCCTATTCCAAGACCTGATTGTTCATTTTGCCACAGTATACACAAGTACAAGTCTGGGGTCATGTACATCTGCAAAAACTCAATGGAAAAGCACAGCCAGAGCCAGCAAGATACTCTCTATGAATGAATGTGGCCCATGACATCAAAGCAATAGAATGTTTGTCCTTGTCACCTAGGTTGGGCTTGAATTGACTGTTGGACCGACATAGTAGTTAGTGATGGATTTACACAAATACATCAGAGTCCCCCCCCGGTGTTAATTTACCGATAAGCTGTGGACAAGTGACCTGCCAGTTAACCTGGCCAGGGGCTAGAGTCCACATTCCAACACAATACTTACAGACTTCAATAAGCCTACAATTACTTCATGTTGTTTTCTTGTTTTATTTCTTTAAAATTCAGTTTAAGAGCTATCCCTGTCCTGTCGTTCTTGTTTTATTGATTCTTATGGGATAATTTTCAGTAGCTCTTGATTCTACCCTTGCCTACAATGTATTTTTACCCTCACCTGCCAGTAGGCTGCTAAACTGCTACCATTCCTGTTTCCTATTTTCCAGCACATATTACTCTGCCAGTCAAACAGAGGTTCAGCAGAAGTGTCTCCTTCAGTTATTCTTGTTTGGTTTAACAGTACCCCGAACAAAGCCAAACACACCCTCTTTCTGGGACTCCGCAAGAATATTTTCGCTGTGTCAGTGTGTATGAGTCTGGCAGAGATAGGTTGCCCTCCACCCTCCTGGGATAGTAGTCAGTTTTGAGAGCCTCCATCAGACTTTGCAAAACCTGTGTCCTTCTCCAATGGTTCAGACCTTCAGGCAGAGGAGCTCTTTTTTTAAGGTGGCAATTAACCTGTTTAGTTTGATTAAATTCAAACTTAGCTCAAAACATTGGTTGTATTGTGTTCTGTAAAAATAAATAAATAAATAATAAAGTGCTGTGAACGCAGGCAAGCATCAATAGCACAGACCCTGGCCAAACATAATGCAGTTATTCATTGGTTTGGCTAACACCTTTACCCCGAGGGGCTCGCAAATCTCTGGATCCCATTTACACAGCTGTTTTTTTTTCCTAGAGCATTCCAGGTAAAACACCTTCCCCAACTGCGATATGAACCTTTAACCTCGGCTCTGTAATTACCACAAACTGCTACTCCTCCATATTGACCTGAACCAAGGATGTAAGTTTTCACACTGATAGCTTGTCCAAAAGTATTAGCAAAGGCTGAAAACAATCCATCGTGTTCCATTCATAATTGCATTTAAAAAATATATTTTTACAAACACAGTTCATGTTGATGAATATGAACACTCTGGATTGACTGAATAGTCTTATAATACTTAGTCAATACTCTATCATTTACACTCTTTGGCAGCTGTGACAGCAGTAATGTGAGTGATGCCAACGCAAATGGGGAGAGGCAAAAGAAGTCAGTGGGGTATAGTCAGTGCAGCCAGTGACACAAATGTTCTGATATGTCTGTTCAGCTCCCGCTGTATTGACTTTCTTGCCATAAATTGATGAACATTGATTACAACCCATTATTTTAGATACAAATGAAGATTGTTTTTCAAAACTGAGTAAACTGAGTATAAATCATGTTGACAGGTCATGCTGTTTTGTTGATGTTAAAGTCTGGTGTTGAGTTAAGTGCAATGGGTTTTATAACTTCATGAACCCCAGCCAGATTTCAAGAATGCAGGCCCTGTTCTTCACTTGCCTGTTATACATGGAGCGATAGCCACTGTAACGGAATGCTCTGACCCAAGCAGTGTGTCAGAAACATGACAATCCAACAAAAAAAGTCAGGATCTTTTGGAAAACAATTGTTCTCAGAGAGTGTGAATGCAGCCGAACAAACCAACCAGCTCAGATGCGAACCAAACTAGTGTGTGTGCTGTCCAAAGATGAATATGGTGAGGGGGCTTGGATGCCTGCAACGGTCAGTGCTCCCCTGTGCCAGGTAGCCTCTGCCAAAACAAACAGCGCTTAATGAAACACAGCTCCTGGTTAAGAGGCCTGGGACTCGTGAGGGCACAAACACTGAAGGCCCGTCATCCACAGGTAAAAGAGAGTGACTGTTCAGTCCTCTCAATTCACGCAACTGCTGGAGAGAGGTGGGGGGGGGGGGGGGGGGGGGGGGGAGGTCACATCCAACAAGCACACCTCTTACTATATGAACATCAGCTCACAGGAGCAAAACCTGAGGATATAAAACAATGATTTATTACCCAAAGAATGGACTCTATTCTACCCTTTGTATCTGTACCTTGTATATATAATGACAGATTCTTTTTTACTGCAAATGCTTGTGTTTGAAAACTTTGGTTTTTTAAAAAGTAGAAGGGATTTTAGGCTAACTCTCCCATTGTTACAATGTCCTGACTATACTTGTCTATGGATTTTCAGTGGAGTTTTCAGTTCAGTTTGTCATGTGACTTTAAAAATGATGCTTTCAACAGAAAAGCAAAACTGACACATAGACCACAAGCTGGAAGGCAGTGTGACACACATTTGCTGGGTAGCGAAGGCTAATTAGATAATGCTCATATAGCAGGTTGAAAGTAATAGCTATTGTGAGCCCTGCGTAAAGCCGGTATAGTAGCAGGTATCATAGGGCTTTCTGTAGTGATGTCACTGCCTGAGCGTTAGCTTGCATTGTTGCCTATGGAGCTAAGAGGCAAACTGCCTTTAGCTGAACTGGTGATGACATTGGTAGATAGAGTCAATTGTGCGACAAGACCAGCTATAGGGATTTCTCTCATGGAGGTGTGGACCTCTTTCATGTTCATTACACTCACACGATAACCAGGCCATGCAACTCACTGCAACAGTAAATGTTCCCCAGGATGATTTTCAACCTATCAGCTGAATCCACTGAAAGCCAATTCCATTTCCCATCACTGCATCAGGCCTCTCAGCCTTTGCATTCTGTTTCTCCTGCACTACTGCTGTTTAACACTTACTTAACACTGTTGAACATCTATTCTGTGTCTTACTAGTAAGCACACACTATTTGTTTGGGTAGAAATATTAAATAATGTAGCTTTAACTGTATGGCAGAGAGGACTGTCAATGTATATCAGCCAGTGTGAAAAAAGGCATCTACTGGATGTGTTTATGGAAACATGTGACCTTGATTTCTAGACTCTCTTAACACAGAGGGCTTTATTTGGCTGTATGAGTCAGTGTGGCATTTTTGTCTCCCCCCCCCCCCCCCCCAGTCATTCCTACACTTACATATTAAGACTGGACGTAGATAGAGACCTAGGCCACACTATGGTCAAATGAAGACATATTCCATGGAATCCCAAGGATGGGACTCTAGAAACAATGTCAACATTTATCAATTCGGTTAGATAAGACGATTAAGAGG
The DNA here is from genome assembly GCF_013368585.1 of Megalops cyprinoides. NCBI lineage: Eukaryota > Metazoa > Chordata > Actinopteri > Elopiformes > Megalopidae > Megalops > Megalops cyprinoides. The sequence goes on from NC_050589.1 coordinate 23,847,618, forward strand.
AAAAAATACAGTGCTTAAACTGTTCAGAATTATGTGTATGATCTTCACGTTTGCAATTCCTACGCCTGTGGTTTTCAAAGAATGCCCTTTTCTCCAGGATGTGCCGTTTCAGCCTTCCAGTGGTGTACTGATGACCTCTTGTGGTGAATTTTATAATGCCATACTTCATGTTGGTAAATACATTATATATATTGTAACATACATTTAGTCATTTAGGATATGGTCTCATCCAGTGAAACACAATGTGGAAGAACATAAGTGCATTCACCTGATTAATATTAGCAACAGTGCCAAACCAGACGAGTAGATATGTAAAACCACCAGTTAGCTGTGCTTACCATAGGGCCAAAATACAAATCCTAAGAACAAACAATAAAATAACCACTAAAAAGGAAAACAGAAAACCCTTAGTACCATAACTAAAAGTATAAAATACTATAAGCACAGTATACTGCACAAAAGATAGGAGTGCAAGGGGTTGGAGATGGATAGGGATCCATGATGCAGTCTGAAGAAGCAAATCCATGGGCAGTTGGCCAACGATTGCTATCCTGACCACAATGGGAAGTTCTCTAAACCACTGAGGGCCCAGCACAGATGGGCATCGTGACTGGGAGGTGAGACCATGCGGGGAGGAAGCAGTCAGTCACCTTGAGATTGCTGAATAGAGTGATCTTGCTCGGGTGTATTGTTTGAAGATTAATTGGGGGTACAATGGAGCAATTCCATTCACTGCACTATAGGCTAGCACCAAGGTTTTAAACTTGATGTAAGATGCATCATTACATTACATTATTGTCATTTAGGAGACACTCTTATCCAGAGCAACTTACATAGGTTACAGTTTTTGCATGTTATCTGTTTATACAGCTGGATACTTACTGAGGCAATGCTGGGTTAAGTACCTTGCCCATGGGTATAGCAACAGTGCCCCATCGAACCAGCAACCTTTCAGTTACAAGCCCAGCTTCGTACCACTATGCTACACTGCCACTGTATCAAGTAGCTATGTGAGATGAGCAGGGTTGTGAGATGTACATGCTTAGGAAGACTGAAAACAAGTTGTGCTGCAGTCTTCTGTATTACCTGCAGGGGTTTAAAAGCACAGCGAGACCAGCGAGAAAGGGATTACAGTGGTCCAGACGTGAGGGTTCCAAGAGTGTGGTACATGTTTGTGTTATGTGAGATACATTCTTAGGGATTAGGGATATTATTACTGTTACACCATCAATACTGCCAATGTAACCTCATACAGGTCTTGGTAAAACTTGTACTGAGCTGAAATGTTTTTTTTTAAAGTTAGCTAGTCCAGCATTTAACAAGAAGAACCTACCTACCAACTGCGTGAAACCAATATTGAAATGCTTTATGAATTGTCACAAATATGTCAAATGCCATTTAAATGAGGTAAAGGTTAATTTTTCAACATATATGCTGCACCTACCTCCCTGAATGCTCTACTACAAGCCTATGTTCCCTCCTAACCACTCTGCTTTGCTTCTGAAAGGCATCTGGTGGTCCCGTCACATTGCAGCACAAAATCACTATCCAGAACTTTCTCTGCCATTGTCCCCCAATGGTGGAATGACATTCCATACTTCATCCATTCTGCCGAGTCCCTCACTATTTTTAAGAAACATCTGAAGACACGACTCTTCCACGCTTACCTGAATCACTACCGCCTAAAACAATTTCTTATGTCCTAGACTCTGTTTTCCTTCACATTCAATGGTTTAATGCACTTGTGTCTCTACCAGCTAGCTTGTACCTTGTGTGGCCAACTACTGAAACTTGGTCATGCAGCACTTCTAATATTGTGACTCCTTGCATGGCTTTTGCTTGTGTTGTACTCATTTGTAAGTCATTTGGATAAAAGCATCTGCAAAATGAATAAACGTAAATGTAATGTATAGGACACATCACCATTTCAATATTACCCTGCTCACACAGGCCTGTATTAATCAAGTTATACAGTTTTTAATATTCTCCTTGTTTTAACATATCAGTCCTGCCCTACTGATAACATTCTGCCTGAATTTTGTAATTTAATAATTGGGTGTCATTTGGGTGAGAGTACTACTCTGGGGTGCTTGTGTTGCCTTCTCTAATTCTTACTTTCACGTTTTGAATCAAACTCAGCCTTCTGGACCTGAAGCATGTCAACTTGAAGACAGACAGGTATGTGTATACCAACTGTTCTCAATAATGGGAAACCAGTTCTCCATTTCAGGAGACAGTTTAACATAATGCCTATTCCATCTGTGGCATACAGAGGTTGTCTTTTGAGGTCCAGATGTTGCCTAGACTTGACATTTACTGATCTTTGTGGCGTGAATCCACAAGCACTATTACCTTATGATTAAAGTGCCTAGTGAAAAATCAACAAAAACAGACAAATACAAATGTACAGAAAATAAAAGTACTATATTCACGTTTTTACTAATATTCATAATCAAAGCAGACAGTTATATTAACACATATTCATGAATAGATATATAAGCCATTATATGAGTGCAGTATATCAGTATGTTTCAGGATTTGTGTATATGCATATACAAATATACATAGAGGTATGAATACATGGTTTCTCTTTTGAAAATACCCATGATACTTAAACTGGTTTATCCTTCATACAAACAGGAATAACATTAGAATAAAAAACATTTTCTTAATCAAACATGAGGTGCAACATGAAGCTGTGGAATTAAAGGCACCATGGTCTTGGACGGTTTTAAATTAGATGATGTTACAGTAAATTATCACTTAAGATTGCAGGACCGGGAGGGAGGGGCCAGGAGGTTCCTTCTGATAGCGGCTTACGTGTTGATTCTTGGTCTGATCTCTACACTGCTGTTGGTGACCCGGATCCCGTACCAACCGGCCCAGAACTGTGTGTCTTTCCCACCATGGGTGAATCGTACGTAGCGTACACCTTTCCCATAGTCCCGGAACACGTGGGTCATCTGGAACACAGCACAGGTAAGTTCAGGCCATACTCAGCTAATACATGGAATGCTCCAGCACCCTCTGGGGGATGCACATTGATAGCCTGAATGAGACATTATCAAATAGTTGGTAAGGATGACCAGACTAGAACATTCCAAAGCCTGTGGGACTACAGACTGTGTTTCTGTTTCGTTTTTTTATTATTGATGAGGTTCACACCACACGGAGAAGTGATACACAAGTGACACAGAAGTGACAGGGCTCTGCATGTTTCAACACCAGGGTGACCTGCAGGGTCTTCCACCTGTGTTTCAGTCATTATCCTTCAGGCATCCCTACAGGTCCTCCATTCCCTGCAATCTTTGAACACTCAGCATGAATGTGTTAATAACAAGTAGTAAACTGTATATGTGACATGCATGTGTCCCTTTTATTTATTTCATGTGCTCTTGCTGCAAACAAAGTGTCTGTTTTTCGCTTTATACTACTTTTTATATTCAGGTTAATAGTGTAGGCTTCATTTAGTAACTCCAGTTTTTAAACTGAAATTCTGAATGGTTACAAAGATCAGTAGATCTGGTGAATCCAATTAGTCTGATACAATACTGCTTCACTGAAAGCATTTGGTTTACTGTTACATGTCAGCTAGTGAGCTGAAATTGCAGTAAAAATTTCTGCAGTCATCTTGAAATACTTTGTTACAGTCTGCTACACAAAAGTAACATGTAGTTGACTACCAGAATATACAGAATACATAATAGTAAAGTTTAGTCAACCCCTGCCTTCACTGATGTCAAAAAGCAAATCACTAGCATGATTGCCACCATGATGGCAGCTGTGCCCAAAAGTGAGGGGGCAGTGCATGTAACCAGAGGGTTGCATGTTTCAGTCCCAGCTGGGTCACAGCAGTGCAATCCTTCAACTTGGTGAGGAAAAATGTTCAGATAATATCCAGCTATGCGCATGGAAAATGAACAGAATGAAAGTGAAGCAAATCACCCTTGATAAAGGTCTCTGTGGGGGGAAAAACACAGTGGCTATGGCTGTGTCCATTTTTGTAGCCTCTAGTAAATATTGGTTGATAAGATAAGATCCTCACATGATCATTATCAAAGCTGCATCCGCAACTCAACACAGTTTCATTTTCTGTTAACGTTATGATGTAATTATTGACAATAACCACAACTGTGCCTCACCTGTTGCCACTGCTGGTCATTCCACTGCTCAAAGTAGACTGTATCGGGAGAGAACTTTTGAATCACCTTCTTTCTCTGGTCGAGTAGCTCCACACAAATCTCATACTCACTGCCGCAGTCCCAGCGTGGGGAATACCTGCCACACACATACACACCAGACCGGAGGCTGAGTCTTGGCCTTGTATAAGCACGGAGGAAAAAGGTGAAACTCATCAGGAGCACGGAACCCTTACCAGTCAGAAATCACGATGTCTGGCTGGATCTTATCCATAAACCATGGTCCATATCCTTCCTCTGCCAAGTTAATTAGCTGGCTCTTCCTGCAGAAACTAGGACACAGATACCAACAGAAGGAGTCTTCATATTGAGCGAGCAAGGGTTGAGGTAATGCAAATGCTGATCAGAATTGAGGTTGCATTGTGATCCCTAACATGTGTACACAACGAAAAAAACTTAGCATGTGGAGTGAGTTCAAACATGTGTACCGTGCCATTAAGGAAGGACCATGTTGGGGCAAGAATACTCACTGGTATGAAGTAACAAAGAATTTTTTGACTGTTTCATCAGGGAGAGATGCAGACACGTCTTCTATTTTCCACCTGTCACCCCCGTTCTCCAAAATCTGCCAGCCATTGAATTTATCTTAAGAAAGAGAAACAAAACTTCGGAAATTGGCTGGCATGGAAAGATCATTTTGCAGAGTTTACAATGCACCCTCTCTCTGACTCCATCCTGCCCCTTCACAAAAACAAAACAAAAAAAAAAAAAACACACACACACACACACCCATTCTCTGTCCATCTCTCACCCTCAGCTTTGGGGTTCTTCAGCAGGTTATGTCTCTTTTTGCACAGGAAGTAATACACCCGCCAGTCTTCTGGTTGCTGGGTCACATCGTGAGGCTGAAGGCCCTCCCGCCGACACCTTTCTCTCCACAAGGAGGCGCTGTCCGCCAACTCCTTCCACTCACGGCAGACGAGTCGACAGACGCACACCACCTCTCGGGCTGGAACATTCACAAACACCTCCTCCAGTGCTGCAAGGGGGAGCACGGGCAGCATCACTGAACACTGTGAGAAAGTGAAAGAGAAGGAGAGAGATATCATTTTACTGACCACAAAAACAGGTTGTAGAAACTCAAAAACAAAATAACCTGAAGCGTTCAGCTAAAGGCAACACACACACACACATCACCACTGCCCTATTACATTTCTGCACACCAATTCCTTCCTTCGTGAACTGGCCTTGTGGTATGGCAGAAACCAGTGGGACAACATTTTTTTTTGTATTAGCAACCGTTGAAATAGTAAGTAACACATTCATCTTGTTTGATAAAGAACCGCGCAAATCTGACTGCGACTGGAGCTAACAGTATGTATTAACATTGTCATTCTGGGTATTTCTGTACACAATCACCAGAGGTCCTAATTTTCGGCACTGGATAGGTAGGGGTATGTACCGCCAACCCTTGGCAGATTGCAAACACTTTCGATTGTCTCCACTAGCTCATGTGCTCCGGCTCCTGTTGTCCCTCTAACAGACGGACTAAGACGTCTTCACCCACGCAAAGCCAATAGCTAAAGAATACTCTGTTTTCCGCCAAGTCATGTGAAGGGGTCTCGCTCGCTAATATTCTCCTCAAAGCGAGGCATTCGGACAACAGCTTTGCAAACTAAGTGACGTCACTTCAAACCTTTACATTAGTCTACGTTATTCACCCTTTGTCTTACATTTTCTTCTGCTGTGCAAGAATCGGCGTACGAGGGAGTACTGGATGAATGGCCCATTTCCCGGTTCCTTTCAACATGCGAGTCGGTGCCGGCTGTTCGGATGCGTTTTTTACGGCCTGCTGTCATCTGCAGAATACAAACGCGGAAGTGCTGACACTTACAGTTCTATTTTGTCAAATAACACGTCTGCGAAATAGCCTACATCTTAAGCGCCCTTTGCACGCGTGGTAGAAGTATTCCACGTAGAAAAGGTAACTTACCTATTAAAAGATCTGTCAAATTGTTAAGACTTCTTTCAGGCTTCCCACTCCTATGGAAAGTCCCACCTGCCATCTAGGCTAAAGTCTCCTCAGTGAAGCTCAGAATTGCTACTAGCAACAACGTCAGCTTCCGGTTGGGATTTTTCAAAATAAAAGTATGGATCACTCAAGTTCAGAAACAATTCCTATTCTGAATATTATGAAAATCTCTCTCTCTCTCTCTCTCTCTCTCTCTCTCTCTCTCTCTCTCTCTCGCTCTCTCTCCCTCCCTCCCTCCACACTCCACACACAGATACACACACACACACATACATATATATGAAAATTATTATTTATAATTTGGGGTGGTGTGTGTAGTGCTTCTGAGCATAGATCCAGGCTCAGTTAATCGACTCAGTAATCGACCGTACTCTCAACCACAACAGCTTTTGTCAAAATGAAAATGTTCCTGGATT